>NW_010234145.1:29009-32066 GCF_000690775.1 Eurypyga helias | reverse complement strand
ACCCAAACCATTCTATGATTTATTTTTAATGCCAACTAACACAGACAAAAAATGTGAAAAAAACATTGTGATTCATAAATGCTTGTATGTTAGAATGTCTCAGCTGCATTTCCTTCTGTGCTGTGAAAGGTAACACTGGTGTGATGGAGGAAGACAGAAAGATGTACTTATTAATGATTAGCAAAGGGCAGGATTTTAGATCTTACAACCGACATGGGCTCCTGAAGTCTGCTAATTAAAATGTCTGAAGAACTGATCAAAGACATTTAATGTGGAGATTGCTTAGCAAGATGCAGATAATTAGATGAAGGCTACTAATGTTTTACTTCTGCAAAGTGTAACCTAGCACCACAGTCTAAAATGTGACACTGCCTGCAAATGCTCTGGTTCGTGTTCTTGGGTGTAATAGCCTAATGATTAAATACCAAGTACATATCAGGCCAGGAACAAGTCTTGTACTCTACTTCACGGTAAATACACACTGTTTGATCTGGAGAAGAGTAAAGATGCAGTTTAAGAAGGGGTGGATGTCCTTTCAGAGATGCCCAGTGTACTTCACTGCAGGAAGAGGTGCCTCAGTTTGCCTGGCTAGAGCTAAGTGCGATGGCTCTTGCAGCTGACATGGAATTTAGCTGGGACTGAATCAGCACAAGTAGCTGCAGCTGCGATGTTGCAACGGTCTCCTTTGGCTGCTGCCTTAACATCAAGCCCCTGTGTTTGCTTTTCCTTTTGTACTGCCATACCCTCCCCTGAGCTGAACCCCCTTCCCCAGACACCCCAGTCCTCTGGAGAGGGCAGTCACCTCTGCACCTCTCAGACCTCTCCTCCAGAGGCAGAGGGCAGCTCTTCCTCCAGCAGTGTCCTTCACGGTTGGGCCTGTAGGTTAGTTTTGCTTTCCACGAGGGTGGGAGGTCAACCTGTCTGATTGCATTGCAAATAAGTACTCTGATGACTAGGTTATGAGGTAGGAGCAGGCTCTGCTCTTTGATAGAGGCTTAGAAGGAATTTGAGGATGTTTTCCAGGTGAGCTGCTCCTGCAGCTGAGATCTGGCAGACTGTCACACTTGCCCGTGCGGAGACCCAAGCCACGCTGAGATGATTGGTTCTGTCAAGGCATACCTGACAGTTGACATACCTACTGGCAGAAATCACGTACCCAGGGAATTTTATGGGTAGGAATGCAAGCATCTGGAGAAATTTAAATAAGTGTTAATTTAGATAGAAGCTAGCCTGAGGTTTCGGTCTTATACATCATGTAAATCTAACCCCTATTAACCTACTGGTTTAAACATTATTTGAACATTCGCTGAAACATCTATTAATCATTTATTAATTCATTCTTAACAATTTATAAAGGAGACCCTAATATGAGGTGTGATTAAGCTTTGTCCATTTTGCTCCGAAAAACAGCTCCACACAAGAAATTCCCATAAATTACCCAAAGCAGCAGCAGTCCTCAGCCTTAATTACTGCATTCATTACACACTTCTGCTCTTATAGAAGCTCCCTGGTTTTAGTAAAATTCAAGAATGATTTTTTGCAATTTTAACATGCATCCTGAGGGAAGCTTCTGTGGAGAGACAGTAGGCTCCAAAATGAGCTATGGCTGTTGCTGCACATTAAAAAGCAACTAACCAAGCCCTCCCCCTCTGAGCTCATGCCTTGCTTATCTACTGCCAGAGGACTGAAGGGCTTTCTCTGAGAGGCCACTTTGCAGACACTACTGCCCTTCTCCAAACTCTAAAGCCACATCTTAGTCTAGTGTCAAACAGCTGCACACTTCCTTCGCTGGGGTCCAGAAACTGGGTGATCCTTCACCTGTCAGCTCTGGGAGGCTGGATCTGGCACCATGCCCCATGGATTAGACCCTGGTACTAATCCTTCACAACTCTGAGGCTGAGGAAGGAGAGAAGAGCATGAGTGCACAACCAAAAAATATCCCACTGGCATTAGTGGATGCATTTTTATGGTGCCTACAGCTTCTCTGTCTGCCACACATCCCTGACACCCAGGTCTGGCCTCCAATCCAAGAACTGAAATGTTAGGAATTGACATTATGGCTTTGTCTAACTGTCTAGATGCAACAGCACTGATAAATCGTTGCAGTCTTCCTCGTTTTGTGCTGGGGTTGGACACAGGTGCTCAGCACCTCCATCATGCCTTCATTGTTTTACTGGGAAACAAACTTGTGTAAGGCCAGAAAGGGGAGTGACAGGGCAGACTAAGGAGGAGAACTCTGGGAAGGGTAGTGGTCCGACAACACTACTATAGCTAAATGCTTCTGCATGACTGTACAGATACAGGGTAAATAGGTAGGATATGACTGCAGCTTAAGTGTTCAAAGAAACAAAATCACTTTTGGTGGGCTAACATAGAAGTAAGATGACTGGCAGGTGAAAATGGATAGAAAATGAATGAAAGAAATCCAAGCTGGATTTATCAGAAACTAAAAATTAGAAGGAAGGGAGAAGGACAAAAAAAAACAATCAACCAAAACAAAACAAAAAAATTGAACAAGAAGCTGGCAAGCCAGAAATGGAGTAGAATGTCATTTCCAGAGATCAGAAAGCCAAAAGAAATTTAATGTTTTAGAAACAGAACAGGGATAGTGGAAGACCTGCTGAAGACTCCAAAATATCAGAGGGATCAAATAATTCCTATTTTGGAGGAGTCCTAGTAGTTTCTTGCGGACTAGTAATTAGACCTGACTAGTTCTAAATCAGCAAGTCTTGCTCCCAATTTGGTTACTGATATTAACTTCCATTCTGAAGTGAAATAAACATCCCAAATTTTAAGTTTCTGTGGAACACTACAATCTTCAGCACTTATTTCCTCTTGCTTGATATACTTCAGGTGAATGTTTACATATTAATTTTTTCAGTGCCACAGGATGTAACAAAATATTCTACAGTGCTACGAATAAAATTAAACACACCCCCCACCCCTAGTTTTAAAACAAAAATAAAAGTATTTCCTTTAAAAATGCTCTATTTTTCCTACCCAAAGAAGCGCTCAAAGAAATAACCATGTTTCTACAAAACATTTAGTTTCAACTTC
>NW_010234145.1:0-28994 GCF_000690775.1 Eurypyga helias | reverse complement strand
GCTGACCAAATTTGCTATTGATTCAATCAAGGAAAAAGCATAGAGGAAAAATCCAGCAACTGATTTACTACTGCTTTTTGTTATTGTGCATTCATTTACATATATAGACAGAAAGCAAGAAAGACACATACATACACAAAACCAGGCATGTACAATTCAGAATGACTGCAGTTTAGATCCATGCAGTACAGGTGTAAATAGCTACATAAAGAGCAAGGCAATAGGGAAGCAAGTACAATATTTGTGTTATCCATGAAAATGTAGACTTCATATAATTTGGGTTTAATTGTCCATGCACTATGTCTGGTATTCATTAGTTTTGAGAATTCACCTACTTTCACCTTAATTGCTAAAGAGACATTATGTCTCAGCAAGGATAAAGACCATTTTCTTTGTATGCTGTTGATAAGAAATAAAGTGTAAAAAAATAAAAATGGAAAGGTGTTCCCCTTGGGAATAAAACCCCTCAGCAGTTGTAAATCTCTCTGTGGTTGGGGATGGTGACATGTCAAAAGGGCAGAGAATTTCCTCTAGCATCAGAGAATGAGCAAGCTCTGAATTTGAATGCTCATACATTTGAGCAAATAGATCACACACGGTTCTCTGGATAAAAACAAAAGAAGTAATTAATTGCAAATTACATGGTGATAGCAATTCCTGTTGAGAACTCGGCTGAATTTTCTCATGTTTAGTAGCTCTCCATCCCACAGTGCCCTCTTCTGAGTTATAGGAAAGTCTGAAAATGATGGGAATAGACACAAGGTCTCAAAGCCTTTCCAGTCCAGCACTTCTCAGTGCTCTCTCTTGCTGCTTAGAGTGAGCTGCTTTGATCCCAGAAGTGCAGACACAGAGACTGTTTTAAAAGACATCCTTATAGAGCCTATATTTTGCTTTTCTTCCATTTGTTAGACTTCCTTGTCCTTTATTTCATTGAAGAGACAGTTGTATTTTACATTTTTATCTCAGATTGACTTAACTTCCTGCTCACTTCTACCTTTACTACTAGGTAAGACACCTCCATCAATATCCAAATTTTGCTTTTACTGGCCCTTCCAGATCTTCATGCAGCCCAGGCACTACAGTTTCTTTAGATTCGTTAAATGAATAAGAACTTCTAAATTATTTCATATGTTGTCCAAAACCATCCACACCTCTATCTTGAGCCTGTAAACAGTAAAATAAGTCAGAGGACAGATCTACTGGGGAAAACAGCTTTTAATGTGCTAAGCATGGTGTTGATGCAAACTACAAGCATGACGTGAATATCAATGCCATTTCTGGGCCTAGCCTGTCTCCAAGAATAAAAAATGTATGGCATCAATTTGAAGCAATGCTGCTTGATGTGGGCTGAGTATACACAATCATGGAAGCTGGAACACAGATATGTGGATGCTGTGCCTTTTATTGTCTTCTCAGACATGCATCCACAGCTCCTCTGGATTCACCCTTGCCCTCATATGAATTTGATGAAAATACAGTATCTTCCTACCCAGATCTGTCATTTTTCTAACCCATATGCATTTCTGCCTGCTTGTTCCCTGTCTGTCTGTTGCTCCTCCTGGCTCAGGTAATTCTTTTATTGACCGTTCCTCAGTCATATCTGCTTGGCTTTTCCCTGGCCAAATCTCTATTTTTGATCACTAATATCCCTATTAATCATACTTTTTTTTCTCATTCCTATCTTTCCTAACTCCCACCTTAATGTTACTTGCTCCTAGTGAACAGACTGCAACTTCTGTCTCTCCTTTCCTATACTTAGATAAGCTCAAGTACAGGATAAATATGTACTTTGTATTGTTAGGGGATCCCAGTCGCTCTGTTTTCCCCAGCAGTATAGGTTCTTCAGCCGTTGGCTGGGATAATCAACATGAAGTGGGTGGCATTAAGGGTTCCCTATGTAGTGGGGCAGCAACTTGCTGGCTGGCATGAGAATTGGGGGGGAAGGTCAACTGAGGATTCTGTGGGCAGCATATTAAATCCTGCAGATTTAGAAGATGAGCAGTTTAGGTAGCTATGGACTTTTAGATTCAGATGCTGGGGTGTCTTCTGAATTTGGATGTTAAATGGGAGGTACCTCACAGTTTGAGATGCAAATGTTAGCTGACTAAAGTCACCTTGAATTTCTAGGTATTTTTACATTTAGTCTTCTGTTCAGAAAGCTGTATTTCAAGTTCCAAGGCTTTTCACAGTAATAATCTTTAAATACAAAGTAAATTTCTTTTCTAGTAAAAACAGTACACCAGCATCTCACTGCTAGTCAAATATATCTTCATCCTACAGAAGTCAAAGAGATGCTGTCCACGGACACTAGTGATCTCATGATAGCCATTAGTTGCTATTTGCTGTACAGTAATTTTCATGTCCTTGTTCTATTAGTGCTGATGTTAAGTTGTTGAAGTAGTTAGTTTAGCCTTTAGTTTAACAGTATTTCTTGTTGTTTTCCCACATCTCATGAATATATTCAGGCTAGTTTACAAATTTACGTAAATTCTATTGTTTAAAGAGAAAAAATGTCAAAATAGCTTCAAATATCTTCCATTAGGTTCTTTGTTGCTCTGCTGTGTTTCTGTCTCTATCTTTATTTTATTATTAAGAAGGTCTGCTTTTACTTTTATGATGTGAAGTCTGTCAAAACAATGCATTAAATAATTCTGAATCATTATTATCCAATACTACATCTGTTGCTTGCTTGCTTGCTTTTTTTTTTTTCCCTCCCTTCCCCTAGATGGTCCAGGATTGAAGCCTGCTACTTGCTGAATATTATACAGTTGTGTCTGAAATATTATTTTTTCCTCCTATTCAGAGGCGTACAAACTACTGTGCTCATCACTGAAAGGCCTCAAAGGGTGTTGTCTGTGACTCTTCTGGGGGTCTGAATGTCATAGGAATGATCCTTAAACTGATCTGGTTCTTTCAGTCAGTAGTGAGAAGATGGTCTGCAGCAGTAATCATGAGTTATGGACATCAAGGTGGAGAAGGACAGGAATTAAGGAATTATTTTAGAAAGGGTGCTATTCAAGTCCTCAGTACTCCATGGCTTGCAAAAAGATTTTTTTTGGGGAGAGATAAATCAAATCAGATATAACCTGTAGTTATTTTCCTCCCAGAAGAATTCTTTAAGGGCTTAAGTTAAGCCTGAGGCTAGTGTGACACTTGCTCTGCAGGTTGTGGGATTGCTCTATGGGAGATCTACTAATCTGGGACCAAAGAGCAGAAAGTACAAATAAAATGTGTTAGGGTTCCTAATTCTTGAATCCAGTCCCATGAAATTGCAGAGAATTGTGAACAAATACCTAATCAAGAAATGTCCGTTTAACCCATATAAGGCCACAAAACATTTCCCCAAATATTTACAAGCTTATGACCTGGTCTTAAATACAAGAAATATCACAACCAAGCTGTGCTAGGGAAAAGGTGAAGGAAAAAGTCCCAGGTTCTTGCAATGAGAGGAACCGCCTTGATGAAATATTAGGTGATCTTGGCAAGTGGAGTTTTCCCATCTTGCAGATCAGGGCAAAAATCTTCTTCCAGCACTCTGATCATGCTAGGGGAAAAAAATCCCATCTCTGACAGAATTAACTGTGAACACATGGACAGAGCACACAATCTAGACTCAGTGCCACCAAGGTATGAGTGCACCAGTGCACCCACTGCATGAAGTTGAGAGCCATGGCTGATCTTTTGTGCTTCAGAATGATGGAAACTACTCTCTCTGAAGTTGGATATGCATCATTCATTGGAGAAACTATGTTGGTTGTATTTACTTCTCCTTGAGACTATCTTTTGGTTTGCCTAAGTGAGATTTTTCTTAGGTGAAAAGTGTTGCCCTCTTTCCAGCTTCTACAGGTGGTCACTTGCTTTGCCTTGAACAGCTTGTGTGTGCCAGATGGCACTGACTATAGGATCAAGCTCTAGAAAAATCAAAAGCAAATGTAGACAAGAAGTCAGTAACATCTGTGCTGTAATACCGTGTTAGAACTGGGTGTTATTTAATCCACTGGCATCTGTCTTTATTTTGCTAGCCTATTCTCCTGAGCACTCCAGAAGAGGAGTAATGCCTTAATGAGATGTTAATCTAGGGGCAGGCTCAGCTTTGCCATTTGAAATGCCAGTGCTCCGGGTGTACAGGTGTGTAAAAATGTATGCACGTGTGTATATATGGTTTTATACATTTCAAATTCTATTCTTAAAATGTTCTCCATGTGATGTAGAAATGGTTTTACAACCATGATCACATCATTCTGGAATGTGATGGAGCAGCCGAGACATTACAGTGGTTTTGCAGCAGAATTCAACTAACAATCTTGTTGAACCTCATCAGAGGGCCCAGGACCCAGTAGTAGGAAACAGTCTGCATAAATTGTCCTGAACAGTGACTGAGACACAAAAAATGTTTCCTAAAACTTTGACATCAGTAAAACTCATCAACTTTCCTCAGTGATTTTGGTGCAGATATGTGGTATTTATCATCCATTCCGCAGTGGATGGAAGCAGAGAGAGTTCAATTTGGATGTCTTGAGAAAAACTCTAGATTCATAAATTCATAAGATGCTTTCCCTCTTGTTTCGAAAGTTTCCTAGATGCTTCTGGTGAGTCAGCTATGCATGGTCTGAAGTGCCCAGTTATGGACTACAAGGTGCTTTCTTAGTCAGATAGGGGTAGATAGTCCTTTGGAAAAGTTAGTTATAGCTATGATTACTACAAGCAATAAGGGTGCCAACTTGTTGTAAAATAACATCTGGTATGAGCTCTCTTGGGAGCTGGCTATCATCTCATCACAACTTTCAGGGAGATGACCTAGCCAGTAAGTTAGCCGCTAGCTTCCCTCCCCGCTCCCCATCCCCTCCCCGCTCCCCATCCCCTCCCCCTCTTCTTTCCCCAGTGGAATGGGGAGGAGAACTGGAGGAAAAGACAAGAAAACTTGTGGTTTGAGATAATAAAAATTTAATAATTTAAAACAAATATTAAAAAATAATGATAGTAATAATACTAACAATACCAATAGTACTAACAATAACCACCAAATGATGCCCAGCCAGTCCCCAAACAGCGAGTCAGAGGCAGAGAGAGCGCGAGCCAGAGCTGGAGAACCAGATCCAGAGTGAGAGAGAGAGACCAAGACCCCCAGCCCACCTCCCCCAACATATATGCTGAGCATGACATTTTATGGAATGAAATACCACTTTAGTCAGTTTTGGTCAGCTGCACTGGCTCTGTCCCCTCCCAACTTGTTGTAGAGAAGTTGTTGGGAACACAGGTGCAGTTTCAGAAACTGAAAAAGTCCTTGGTACAAAGAGTTTCAGAAACTGAAAAAGTCCTTGAATTGGTACAAAGACTCCTTAGCAACAACTAAAAGCACCAGTATTATCAATACTCTTCTAAACGCAATCAAAACATAGCCTCATACTAGCTACTGAAGAAAATTAGCTATATCCCAACTATCAGTTACTGCTATTTTGAATCAATTTAGATGAACAAAAAGTTGTGTAAGCTTTTAAGATTTTACAGTTGGTTCCACGACACCATTAATTCTTGCCCACTACCTGGGCAAGCACTTATTTACCTAACAACAGGATAAAGCTTTATCCTCTCCTTGCAAATAATGGGGAACGAACCCCCTCCTCCCCCCCAAAAATGCAGATCTTTCTTCTGAAGAAAACTGCTTTCATGAAAAACATTTGAGATTTTTTTATGGTACACAGAGAACAGGATTTTAATCAAAAAAAAAAAAAGGTATTTTAATATTTATTTTTCATTCTACTTCTGAAACTTTAGATATTTTTAATGAAAACACAGAAGAACTCACATAACTTGAATGATGCTATGGCCTATTGCATTCTGAAGCTGAAGCAGTAAAATGAGAGATGTTTATTCATAAAGGAGAAGAATATCTCTACAAAAAAAGTTGGCATCTCTGTTACCAACCTGACTGCATTTGTAAATTGCACCAGATATTCAGACCTTTATGTTTGCATTGGTCCCAGAAAGCAATTTCTTTTCTAAAGGGCTGTGTAATTTTATGTATTTCCAAAAATGTTGCTGTAGAGCTATCTTTTCTTATTGGCAACTTCCATGTGTAGGCTAAGAAATTTGACTTTACCTCACAGAAAATTGTCTTTTGAAATGCAGAGGTTGGGAAAAGAACCTGTCGTGAAACTCAACCCTGTTAATATTCTTGGTCATAGTTCATGATTAGAGAGAGAGGCTTTCAAAAAGCAACTCTAATGTTATGAATTTCTTTGAACTTAAGGGAGGCTGGAAATTCACTGTTATGCTGCCTGCTTCTTAGTGGTCACTACTATACAGCTGTAGAAATTGGGCTGGTACCCAGATGAAGAATGGAAATTTCATTCTGCTTTCTGAAGGTACCATGTAATTCATTCTTTCTGACAGTCCTTACACCTGGAAATTCTTGTTCAAAGATAATTTTCTTTTGGCTTCTAATTTCCTGAACTGTTCATAAACCACAGAATTATGCAGAAGCTTTAGAAGTTAAGTTTGCAAAATATTAACCTATAAAGCTACCTTGAAAGTCCTGAATTTTCTAAATGTATCCTTCTGGTAAAATAGAAGTTGGTGGCTTTCAGTGTTCGATAAATGCTGTGTTTTTAGAGTGCATGGCCTTAAACACTTAAAAATTACCATTGGCTTTCTTGAGAAATTGTAACAATGTTTGTATCTCTTTTCTTATCAGCTGAAAACTGATACAAAGTTAACAATAAACTTACTGTTGCTGTATCTCTGTGGGATGAGAATGTCATGGCCAGACACCCTGAATGGAAAGTCTCATGTGAGCCAAATAAAGTGGAGCTGGGAAATATGCAGAATACAGACAAAACCAAGAGAATATTTCTACTTTACTCAACAGCTAAGTACTTGTGGCTGTTACAAGTGCCATTTTCTGGACACAGTTTATACTGCCTCAGGCCCAATTTAGATTTTCTGCAAATTGCAGGAGCTATAGGAAAAGTATGAACAAAGCCCCATAGGTATTCCAGGCGAAAAGGCTGTATAGAGCCATCTGATTTAAGCATGCTGTGCATATGGTTGTAGAAACCACGACTAGCCATGCACCTGCTTCCTTCCTTGTCTCTGTGCCTGTCAAGTGAGCTGATGAAATGTTGTTGTGGTTTAACTCCAGCTAGCAAAATCCCATGAAGCCACTCTCACAAATCCCCCTCCCCTCATCCAGCAGAGGGGAAGAATCGGAGGAAAAAGAAATAAGGAAGCTCGTAAAATTGAGATAAGAACTATTTACTAATTAAATCTAAATTAATATATACAAGTCTTACTACTAATAAATAATTAAAATGGCAGAAAATAAAACATATGATACAATATGATACAATTCCTCACCACCCACTGACCAATGCAGAACAAAATACTGAGCAGTGGGAGTCAGACCCAGAGAGCCCCAGAGCCGCAGCCCGAGAGCGATCGCAGGCCGAGAGCTGCAGCCCGAGTACCGGAGCCCGAGCGCTGTCGCAGCAGATTCCAAACAAATCCTATCAGCGATAGCATGACCAGGAAAACTAAACAAACCCACCAACTCCTTCACAAAAGAGCCAGCACAAGAGTTAGCAAAGCAGCTAACGCAGGAGTCAGGGAGAGGATTACCAAGTGTACAGGAGTGACCGAGAGAGGGTAAGGGAGAGAGTAATGGCTCCCGGCCCCCCTCCTCACCTCTGCCCCGAGCATGACGTACTATGGAATGAAATACTTCCTTGGTCAGTTTGGGTCAGGTGTCTGAGCTGTGTGTCCCCTGCGCTGCCTGTAGCGAGACCGTGACATCTGGGAACGCAGCTGCAGGATCAGAAGCGGAGAAAAACCTTGAATCTGGTGCAGCCATTCCCCAGCGCCAGCTGAGAACTTATCAGTGCTGCTCTCTGCATCCAGGAACAGCTTCCTAGCAGCCACGGTAAAGAGGGTTAACTCTTTCCTGGCTGAATTCAGCACAAATGTCAATTTTAGAATTGTTTTCTGTGGATATTGTGAGATTTCACATGATAATATAATCATATATTAAAACAAGTAAATCATGGCTAAGTATTTTCACATGAGATTGACATCTACCCTCCACATCCTTCAATACATCAGTATTGGTTTTCTCTGTGGGAATAAAGCACCTGCTTGTGCCAGAATAAAACTAGTATACTGGAATAAAACTGAGTAGCCTCTTTAGAAACCATGCAGCCACACACTTACAAACCCCTTTCCTTGGGAGATTTAGTTGTCTTAATCAGCACAACTGGCCTTTCAGCTCTGGGGAAATAGTGTGCTGTTGGAAAGCTCCTATTCTTGCCCTTTCTGACAGCCTGCATTCCACACAAAGCCCTACCCCTTTTCAGCAGCAATGTCTGTGCTAGCTGCAGTGGCAGCTGTGTGCCGGAAAGCAGATCTTGACCTTTCTGTTTGTGAAAAATTGATTGAATTGTGCTTACTTCAAGTTTTATGGCAATGAGCATTAACCCAGCAAGAGCAGAGTGGACCTGAAGACTGTTGTATTGTAGAAGGAAAGTAAAATGTAATGAGATTATTTAAAAGCAAGTATATGTGCACATGTATGTGGTCATATCTCTTTGTAGCCAGGGGACAATAGAATTTCCTGCTGCATGGTAATGTCAGAAAATATCATGAGGGCACACAATATTGAAGTCACATGGGTTTTAGGCATTGCATCTTAGAAAGAGAATTTTGCACCCTAAGTAAAAGAAAATGCTGCTCTGGCTTTGCTTTGGCTCAGAGATAACTGCTAGTAAATATTAGTGAACTTTCAGAGAAAGGACAACCCTTTGTAACTAAAGGAAGGATGAAAATTAAGGCTGCAATATATTTGCCAATTGCTAAGGTAAAAGAGGAAGTGAAAGGTGGAGAGGTATGTGCAGGTCAGAATACTGACCTGGAATGAAATGAAGGTATATCCCAAAAGGTGGAGGTACAGCTTTTTTCTTTCCCCCACCTTTAAAAAAATGTTTTATTTCCAAGTGTTATACAGAGCTTAACTGAGGCTGTAACCTGAAATAGCTAGGAACAAATCTCCCCTTGTGAAGAAATCATTTTTCTTTGTTGGAGCAGGTGTGTTGAGAACCCTGTCAGATGCTCATACATTAGGAACAGTGAGGAGACTGAGAAAAAATATTTCCAAGGCTGCAAGGAGACAGTTAAAGAGAATGAGCTTTGTACAGGTGTCTCAGAGGGAAGATAATAAAGAAAAGGGAAGAGAAATGGACTTTTTCCAAAATCTGCAAGTCATTGGCATAATTTTTTCTGGTCCCAGTGTATGACGATACATTTACTTCTATCTTGCATGTAGGAGTTCTTCAAAATGTGTTTAAAGAGAACTTATTAACAGGCTTTATTCATGTGAACGTGCAAGCCCCCTTCAGGAATCCTGTAAATCTGGGGTATTCCCTGCTTGTGTACTACAGGGAGCTTTTGAGCTGTGCTGGGTATGTAGGAGAAAAAGTCACAAGGGGAGGAAAAGAGATTAAGAGCAGGTGCACCAAAGAAAGTATTGTGAGGCTGCATGAATGATGGCAATAATATTTCAGAGGAAAGCCGTAAAAAAAAAAAAAAAAAGAGTTGGAGAAGGATTCATGTGAGTTCCCTAGCTTTAGTGAAATGGTCTCAAATGCAGGAATGGCTTTATTTCCTGGAAACACCCCTTTTCCATATAATCTCTTATATAATGAAAGAGGATATTTTTAGGCAAAATTTGATTTTAGAATTTGAAAGAAAATTAATAGTTTTAACTGGGAAATAAAATGAAAAGGGGCAAGGCATTGTCAAGGTTAACAAATGTGGGATGTGACACTGAATCTTCAGCTGGAGGTAAATGGAGGTAGATTTTATTTCTGACTAGCTCAAAAGCACACTGACCTCTGTGCTGACCAAGAGAAGAACGTGATGTTTGTGGCACATCCCTGCAGGGAGCAACAGAACTGGCTGAAGAATCCCCATGGGTTTTCTAAGATGACATGCAGTATTCTGGGTAGAACAGCCTTTCTAGAGATGTTGTCTTATACATGGAGACATGACGAATACGTTTCTTGGGACTTAGGGCAAAGTCACAACTAAGTCCTGATATATTAGAAGACTTGAAGGGAGCAAAAGGAAGAAGCAGGAGGTAGACATGTTAAACCTCTGTCTTGCACAGATTGGTGGCCTTTCTAACTGCCTCTGCGTCACTGAAGCTTGAACCATCAAGCTGCCTCTGAAAGCATGAAATGCTTGTCCAGGTTATACAGTTGATGTGACCGTCAGATGTGTTGGGTGATTGATGACTGTTCAAGGTCTTTTTGTAAATTGGCCTTGTAACCTGGATGGTAGAAGGAATAAGTTTGACAGTTACTGTGATTTTTTAAACAGCATTCCTTGTCAGCAGTCAGACCTCTGCAGATTGTTTTCTGATCCTACTGAACAGCATGTCAAATATATTGTTATTTTATGAGCATCTTGCCTTCCTCTCCACCTCCACAATTCCAAAAGTTTCTGGGGAGGGTGAGGCTCATAAGCGAAGTGCTAATATACTCCATAAATCATGTTGATGGCAGTACAGTGTTTGAGCATGCCCGGGGGAGGCTTTACAGCCCCTACCAAAATCCTTAACTCTACATCAGGCATGATACCTCCCATAATGACCATAGCTTCATTCCAAGTTGCAATTTATTGTTACTTGCCATTCACTCATATTTAATTGATAGCATGGCTCAGAGGCTAACAGTAAGGAGGACAGTGTGTACCACAGTAGACCAAAGATCATCAGCTTCTTGTGGAGTCTGGGCAAGCCTTGCAGGCTGCACCTGCAACTCAGGTGCCCTGGGCACAAACTTCAGCGAGTACTGGTTTCATGCTTCTCTAAGTTTTTTGTACCAGTTGCACCAAGACTACCCAAGATGAAAGGGTTAAGCACATTAGTACCTTATGCTAAAACAAATGTCTTTTACATGCCCGGCTCTGGGAAACAGTTGAAAATCCACTATATGTTGAATAAGAGCATGATGGAAGTAACACCCCATGCATACCTTGTTCTTATTAAGCATGAGAACCCATGAGAATGAGTTTGAGGGATCATTGAACAGACCTGGTCTATGTGTCTTAATGTAATATATGGACTAATATATGTGCCTAAGCTTTCTCTATCTGCCAAAGGAGAGTTAAGCACCTGAGGATGAGATCCGAAAGTGCAACATGCACAGCCATTGTTATGTTTGATGGGTGCAATGGATAAATGTAAAGCAGCCCTAGCTGAAGGGGCCAGACTCAGAGCTACCCCATAGCTGGGTGTTCAGAATCAAACTCACTTTGACTCTTCATTCAACTTGTTTACCAATATTTTCTTTTAGTGGAAAGAAAAGATATAAATGAAACATAAATGGTTCTTTCTCTGAAGTGAAAAGAAAAAACTGCATTTTCACAGTTTATATATAATGTCTTAAATATAAACTGAGAATAACAGTAACTTCCTTAGCTCACATAGATAAGAAAGGATCCAGAGATATTCACAGACTAAAATAATGGGAATCTTGAAAAAAAAAATCCTTTAGGCAGAGGTGGTGTTATTCATTGTGTTGGTTACCATGTAATGATGTAGGAAATGACACTTTGTCCCCCAAGTCCCCAGTTACTGTCCTCCCCTAGTAGCTGTTAAGTGCAAGCCAAGTAGGCTGTTTGCATACTCTGTGATTGGTATCAATGTTTGTATTAGTATTCAAAAACCAACAAAGGGTGTGTTAAAAATAGCAGAGATGACAGAAAGAGGGCAATTACTTGGTTGTGTGAATAGGAAGGATAATATTAAGTTACTGTGTAATTAAGGTTAGACCAAGGTGAAATAAAGATAGCAAACAAGGGAAGTAAGGAAAGGTTACTCATTCTGGACCCAAACCTATCCCTACTGAATTTAATGACAGGTTTACGTCGACCTCTGTGAAAGCGAGTAGGAGTAGACCTGAGGTTAATTTAGAGACATATTCATAAGGCAGTTTAGTGAAACTTAATAATGTATAATAGAAAAAGCAATGACAGACAAATAAATAAATGGGAACTTACTAAACTGAGTTCATCTTGGAAGCGGCTTGATATGAGCTGTTCTTTCACATCATGCTGTGTGCTTACTATGAGAGGTGAAATGCATGTTTTTTTTCCACATTAGATTATTTATGGACTTTCTTCACAGCAAATCATTTCCAAAAGGCCTGAATCTGGATGTGTTCTGCCACTGGTCAATCTCGAGCAGCCTACCAGCAGGGTACCAGTGCCATTTTCATGCTTGACTAGGAAACGTTTGTGGTTTAAATCCCATCTTGTTTGCAGCTATCAGAAAAAGCTGCATTCTTTTACTGAACAGGCATGGAAGTTATTGATTTCTCCTCTGTGCTCACATGAACATTTGTTGGGACTGCCTCAAATGGTTCAAGAAAATCGCTTGTGAGACAGACAAGGAAACTAATTAAATCTTCAGAGGGAAAAAGCACTTAAATGATGAAAGATGGTGGTAAATTACTTAGCTAACAAATAGGTGCCTTGGAAATTGAAGTACAAATTAGGTTATCTAATTTTTCACCGCAAACCTAAGCAGTTCCATTAATATGATTTCCATCTTGTGATAATATTTCATGGCTCATCAGGAGCTTGCTGAGACATATTAACGACAGCTGGAAACAATGGTAATACAAAGCTTTTGTTTCCAGGTAAGGAAATGAGAATTTTCCCAAGAAAAAAACCTTAAAAATGACGATGCTTTCATGTGTTGGTACATCCATACCATCAATGGACACAGCACTGCATGTGTCCAACTGAATAGAAGATATGATGATAATTTAGACAAGTTTGATCCTGTTACCTTCATGCATGTAGCCCACATTGTCATGTGGAGATGAACTGAGAAACAGGGGCGGTTACGATGTACGTTGGCCATGCATAAGGTAGGCTTCTCCTGGGACAAGAACCAGTGTTTTTGTCTCCAGACTGGTGCTCCTTGCTTTACACATGATGTTGTAGTACCAATATGACTATATTTCCCTTCTCCCCGCACACACTCTGAGCATCATTCAGCACTTGCTGTTATTTTACTACAGTTAGGATCAGCAGGAAGAGGAGAGCACAGAACATGTAGCTATTTCTCAGAAGCTTTTACCAGCATCTTTTGTAAGGTATTGGATCAGATTTTCCAGATTTCACATCAATCCTCTTTGTGCCCACAAGCAATGTAAAACATCACTCACTTGGAGCACATGTTCCAGTCACCAGTGCTCTGATTTTCTTACACATACATTGCCTTCACTATGTTTCACCATTAATTCTGCAGTGAAAAAAATGCATATTACTCACAGCTCTCTGTAAGTTATCTCATTCCACCTGCCTGCACACTGATTTGATGATGGCAACCTCATTTTATAATATACAGGGTTTTATTCCACCATCTTTGAAGCATGATTTTAAATGTAGGAGTAACTGGGAGAGTTGTTGTGAAATTATGGGAGACTTTTATTTCCATCAATACCCAAAGCACCTTGCTACAACTCATTTTGTGGTTTGTGCAATGTGTATAGTGACAGAGACAGATGAACACAAATAAACACAGTTCTAATTTAAAAACAACAGTTTTTCAGCAATAGCTATACAGAGTGCACATCTGACAAAGGAGAGAAATATTAATTTTTCTTTTGAAGGGTGACTGAAATCTCCAAATGATTTCAGCATGGTTTCAGATCTGGTGTCTGTTCCCTTCCCTGATTTTTCTCTAAGCGATTAATTAATGAAGTCATCTAACAGCAGTATCAGTTGTTATTTTACAGTATCAAGTATGGCAGTGTTCAGCTAGGGCATGGATGAGCCTGCCTGTGACCTTTATAGGCAGACTACTGCATTTTATACCTATTGGTGCAGGTTGTAGGGACTCCATGGTAGGTACAGTTCAGTGCAGCAAATCAGATCCAAGTCTGGTCTAGCTGTGACAACTTTTTGCTAATTCCAGAAAAGAAACATACATTTGTTTGCTTCCAATAGTTGATGGCTTGTCAGATGGCATTTTGAAGCTCAGAAATAGCAGATAAGCCTAGGAGTCTGAAGGCAAATAGTTTAGGCATTCTGCAGAAGCAGTTCTTCCTTTTTACTCTTCCTACCACAAGTGCTCCCTTCCCTGCCACTCAGTTGGGCTGTACCCTGCAGAGGCTCTGCAGGGTAGCTGCAAAAGAAGACCGGCTCTAGAAATGATGTTCCTTCAAGCTGTGGAAATGGGTCTGGACAACCCCAAGCACAAATACAGGCTGGGAGGAGAATGGATTGAAAGCAGCCCTGAGGAGAAGGACTTCAGGATAATGGTGGACAAAAAGCTGAACATGAGCCGGCAGTGTGTGCTGGCAGCCAGAAAAGCCAACCAAATCCTGGGCTGGATCCAGAGAGGAATGGCCAGCAGGTCGAGGGAGGGGATTCTCCCCCTCTACTCTGCTCTTGTGAGACCCCACCTGGAGTACTGTGTCCAGCCCTGGGGCCCCCAGCATAAGAAGGATATCACCAGTTGGAGTGAGTCCAGAGGAGGCCAAGAAGATGCTCAGAGGGCTGGAGCACTTCTGCTATGAAGAAGGCTGAGAAACTGGGAGTTGTTCAGTCTGGGGAAAAGAAGGCTCTAGGGAGACCTTCTAGCACCTTCCAGTACCTGAAGGGGACCTACAAGGAAGTTGAGGAGGACTTTTTACAAGGGCCTGTAGGCACAGGGCAAGGGATGCTGGCTTTAATCTGAAAGAGTGCAGTTTTGTATATAGTTAGAGAATCCAGTTTACTGGCCTCTATGATACACACCTGCACAGTGAAATTGCCCTAGTCATCACTAAACCAGCAAATTCTCCTGACCTATTGTACATTACTAATGGAGTAAACTCTCCCTTCATTAGTAACGTAATGGGTTTTCTGCTTCTTGTCAGTTGTAATCTTTATTTAACATCACCAAAGAACAATATTTTTGTTTCTACTTAAAAAACGTGGACATTTTACTCCTGTTTTATTGCTAACATGATAGTTCTCACTTCAGTGAAGACTCTGAAGCTATACAATGTCATCTTGGAATGGGAAAAAGGTTCCTTTATAGACTTGAAGGACAGTGTCCCTTCTGCATTTACAAATTGTAGATACAGTAGTCTACATGGTCTGTGTAAGAAATCCAGATTTAGAGTGTAAAATATTATGAGGAAGGAATGAATCATGAAATACAGCATTCAGAGACTTTAGAAATCTTAAGACAGGAATTCTAGCAGATCAGTAGGTAGTGTATCTGTCAATGACAGATGTTTCCTTGGCTTTCTCTTTCAAGGGAAAATTAAACCCCATGATTATCTGCATTCAATCTTTACCATAAGAACAATGATAAGATTAATGATCAAACCTGTGTTTCTGTCTCCTGGGTCCCCCTTCTGTTTACGTGCCTACCTCCTACTTAGGAACCACAGTGATGGATGTAGCCGTCTGACACAATCTCCAAGTGCTTGAAATATGGTTCCCTGGCTGGTTCATGAATGTGATACCCTGCTTGCTGAGTCCTGTGTGATTTAGGCATCTATTTCTTACTTGTTTAAAAACCTTCAGGAATAATTTAATGAATTAATGGTATCAGACTATGGTCCCAAAGTGAACTCTGAAGCTATAATTCAGTTTCAGGGCTCTGCTGCTCTTCGTCAGCCGTAAGAATGAAGAAGGCTCTTTCAATTGAATGACTGCCTTATTTACTCAAACACCAAATAGTTGATCTGTACCATGTACTATACTTTATGAAATGCTCCTTGGTGTCGATGCTGTTTAAAGCTTTACCTTGCTTTGTGGTCACTGTTTATTCAGATATTTAGGTTCTTTCATCTGTCTTCATTATTGGTGCTGATTAAAATGGCCTGCTTAGGAAGAGGCTGTTGTCCTTTCTTTAGCCATTTTTTCTCTTTGCTTGTGGTGTGAGTTAGGCTTGTTTTCCTACATACAGCTCTGTCTTTTTTTTTTTTGATAGGGGACTCTTTTGCTGCTCTGGTTTGTGCCCAGTGTGGGGTACAAGTGGGGGTTGAACACATGCTGGAGCATTCTTGAAAAGTTAAGATGTTTGGCAGAAACATGTTTGAAGTCCTACAAAGGCAGAGCAGGTAATTGCTTAGCCAAGGCCAGAAGCTTAATAGGATTGGGAAGGGGACTGCTTACTTAATGAACTACATATTTCACATCCATTTGATATCTCCACAGCTTTGTATCTCATTGCCTGAGTGCCACAAGCCAGGGCAACCTCTGCCTGCGTGCTCAGTGTAGTACCCCTCTTCCAGGGCACAGTGGAGTGGCAAGTTATGGGCTACTCATCATTTGGAGCTCTATTAGCTCTGGGTACACATTTGGCAGGAAGCTGGCTCAGGTCTGTCATTGTACGTTGAGCTCCTGAGGGAGCACAGGCAGTAGCTGTAGTGATTAGGGAATACAGCACAAGGTTTCTTCTTCATTGTTATGACAACTTTTTTTTCCCCTGTGGTTAAAGGAAAGTGATAATGTGCTTCAGTTAGCTTAATTTTACAGACCACCCTTAAAATAATATTAAAAAAAACCCCTAAACCAGTTAATTTAGGAGTTTCTCTCTCATTAAACCTATAGGATATAGGGTCAGGACTTTAAACCCCAGTGACTGGGATGGGAGGAGCTGCAGTTAAGCTACTTAAGGCAGATTTTAAGAAGATATTTAGATGCCTAAATATGCAGGTAGTTTCCTGTTTTGCAACAGCATTATGAAAAATTCTTCTGCAAGACCTAATTCTCCTTGATATGTGCATCTGAAAATTTACTTTTAAAATCCTGCCTTCAGGCCTTTTTGAAAATGTTCCCTCAAGTAAATACCAATGGTCTGTAGCTCAAGAATTTTAAATAAAATATAGACTTCAGGCTCCATCTGTGAGGGTACTAGGTTTGTTTGTTGTCACAGATATATCGTGGATCTGACTAAGTTTGTCTGTATTTGTCTTCCTAACATGTGCATGCTGTTGGGAAGGGAACTGGATAACTGGTAACACACTGAAAGTGCATTTGTTCATACGTGTGAATGATTATTCATAGAATATTTTTGCTTCATTGGCCAGCTCTGTCAAGTATCCACCCACCTACAATAAGCAGACCTAGAAATGTCACAAAAATAAGGGCTTGAATACTTAACACACTGAAGGCTTGATTCAGATCATATTTAATAACATGAAAACCACAAGAAAAGCAAAAAAGAAAATGTTATACATAACACATCTATGATTTGAATAATGATTATTGTTGGTTTTGTGTCATTTCCATAGGCTATCTGACTGCACATGAATTTAGGTACGTAAAACAATTGTATGAGTGAGAGTATTTCCTTTATGAGCAGCTCTGACCTTACATTTTCAACATGTAATTTTTCCATGGCAAAAATTATTTTTTTCCTACTTATTTTTGGAAAAAATAGAATCTTTACCTTGTCTTCTACTTCAAGATCCTCTTGCTGCTATGCCTTATAACTATCAATCTCAATTTACTTTGCTGTACAGAAAAATTAACTTTCTAGAAGGGCACTTTTTAAAGTGCAGAATAATTCCTTAGTACTGTCGACACTTGTTGAATCATCACTGGTTATATTGGCTGAGAAATGCTGATAGTGCCTGTACTTCCTATCAATGAGAGCCTGACGATCAATTTATTTTCTTGTAAAATACATTCTTTAATGGGTTGCATTTTGTGTGGTTGACTATTCTGATAAAATCAATTTAATTAACTATCAAGATTTGACAGAACATATTCAGGCAGTGTCATTCATTTCAAAAGAATAATAATTTCAATCAAAGACAAGTTGCCAACCATTCTAATGAGGTATCTCAACATTAGCAAGATTCATGCTAATGATCAAAATGAGATATTTCAGGGTTTCTAAGAAATTATGATTATAAACCAGATATCGTGTTAATACCAGGGTACACTGTCACTATTTATTCACGAAGCCATCAGTGTTTAAAACAAATTCTTATGAGCTCTTGCATGTGCAAGTTGGTTTGGAAAAGAGGGAAACAAATTATCCTCCCTTCAGCTTGTCATTCAGGAGCTTGTATCATTCAGTTTCTGTGGAGATGGAGGCAATACCCTTACAGCACATGCCATACTTTGTGGGGTGCAGGCTCCCTGTGAACAAATAATCAGTGGTGTGTGCAGCTTACTAGAGTTTACATTGCTGTATTGTGCTACCGCTCCATATCATTATAGTGGGAGGCTGAATATCAGCAGGATCTAATGCAATACAGGATGATTAAAGTTCTTCTTGACTTTCCACAAGATTTTAAATTCAGGATGAAGGAGGGGGAGGCATAGTGTGTGAGAGAAGTGCAGAAAGAAAGGGAGAGGATTATGCTTCAGCAGCCTTCATGATAAAACAGTAGTAATTAGTTTCAGTAAAATCCCATAATAGTTTTTTTGCACTTTGCAGGGAACCAAGTGGCAGACAGATAAAACAAATTACTTTACTCAGAGCAATTAGCAAGCTATTACAAGGTTCTGCCTATGTTTCCCCATGACTGCAAAGATCATGCCCTATTTTTCCAAGAACTTTATGTTCCTGAAAATCTCATCCATTTTAAACCCATCATTGTGTGTACACACAGCCACTACACCTCTCTGAGCACAGCTCGTGCTGTAGGAGGGGCCGGAGAGATAATGTAGTTCTGTGATCGTGATGAGGGGAGGGGGAATTTTTAACACCTGCTGTTTATTCACCTGAAATAAACCTCCAGTGTTACTATTGTGTGCATGACTCTCTGACAGGTAGTACAAGGAAAACATTTGGGTTTTATTATCCTGCATTCAGGTACTCCACTAGCGGATTTAAGTGAAAATGTGTATGTAAAAATTAGTTTTCTTGCTTTTTTTTTTTCTTTTGGTTGAAAATGCTTTTCAAGGTTGTGTTTCAAGAAGGCACCTGTCCCGATAAATTAAAGATTGGCTTCATATAAGAGCAATTCAGCCACTAAACAAACAAATTAAAAATACCTGAACATATGCAATACAGTAAAATTACAGATTTGAAAGAAGTATATTGAAGAATGCCCCTACATGTATGGTCAGCATTGTTTTACTGCTTAGTTTTAATGAAAATTATGCAAAATATGAAGATCATCACATTTACAAATGTGAAGCTAGATTTAGTTTGTTGAAGAGAAAAAACCTTTTTTTATTACATTAAGACCAGGGGAATTATACTGGTATAAAATGTAGGAACAGTGCAGGAAGTAGTATTATATTTTCTGGCAAGACAGCCAAGAGCACCAGTTCTCCTGAGTTTCACACCAAGTCCTGCAAGACTCTGAGCTCCATTACTAAGCTATAGACCTCTAAGTATTAATAGTGAAAACCATTTTGCATTATAATTAGACTTGATAGGATTCAACATGTCTTTTTACTGAAAATTGATGATTAAATAATTGGTTTTAATTTTTAAACTGTTTCAGCCTCCTCCCATCTCTCACTTCTGGGCCTTCAAACCAGCTCTGTAATTTTGGGTTTTGCCAGACAGCTGTTTTAGACAAGAAATTATACCTTGTCCAACTGGGATGAAACCTAGTGCTGGCATCCCAAAGAAAATTTACTGATGTGAACTTGCATCTTTTCATAATTAATTTTATTGATATGATTACTTCTAGGTTGTACCACAATTGAATTTTGTATGTTAAATGAGACTTTCCATAACAATTCATTTATTCCCTCTGCCAGACAGAATGCAGGAGACTTAGTGGTCTCTTAAGGCAGAGACTGCAGTAATTGGGTCATTAGATGTTCAGATTTATTAGCAGCAATCAGAAGAAGAGAGAAATTGTTTCAGTCATGATCTTTTCCCATGACTCACCTTATCTTCCCACCAGTGGATAATGTTGGTGAGAAAAGAATATGACATGATGGGAGGTGTCTTGAAACATGATAAATTAGTGGAGGTTAATGGCATGTTCATGAACTCGACTGGATGGTAGCAACACTCAGTCTGCTTGGATGGCAGGGGAAACGTATAGCTGAGCCTGGGACTGGAGGTGATGACTCTAGTGAATAGACGTCAGGAAGAAATTGATTTTCTTTGGAAATTTTGTTGGAAGTCCTTGGAAATCTCTGTATTAGAAAAGCCAATTTAGTCATTAACAGTTCAGCTTTGCTGTTATCGCCTTAGTGAGTCATTGATCCAAGAACAGAAAATGTGCTTAAAGGAAATGTGGGTGCTGTAATTATCACTCTAATTTTTTTAATGTTGTCTTCCAATGGAGCAGAATTTATAATTGATTTTATGGGGAAATGTTATTATAGTAATGTCAGGAGTTAATTGTACACTTATTAAAGAAAGAAGGGGATAGCACTAATGTAGATTACCATGCTAGTACTGCTGTTTATCACAGAGTTGCTACTTACTTACCAGAATTACCATGAAACTACTTATGTTATTTCACAACAATTATTACATGACTAGTCTTCCGTCATTATTACGACAAACTTTATCATTACTGTTGTTTTATCTGCTCTGTAATATAGACAGAGCCTGAATTAATTTGTGGTCCTTGAAAGTGTTATGATGGGTCTAACAAAACTCTGAGGCTTCTTAGTAACCTTTATGCATGGCAACAGTGTTCTGCCTCAGAACATCAGAACTTGTGCTCAAAGTCCTGGTGCTGCAGGCTGGGGGAATTCATAGGGGGAAAAGAAGGTAAGAGGAGCATCAGAATACCCTGTTCTACAGGCTAGGCCTCTGGTACTGTAAGCATCTGTATCCTATTTTTTTTTGAGTAGTGAAATACTCTCTCCTTGACTTCAGTGTAAAATACAAACACTATTAAAAACCACTTTAATAAGCAAGGTTCTTTACAACCTATGCACAACAAAACTGTGCTTTGGGTTTGTATGTGGGTGTTGCTGGAATAGGCAGGCTAGGCTTGCAACCTCTCCGTACCTTTTCCTTGCAAGGTCAGGAAATCCTGCATGGTCACAGTTGGTAGCTCCCTCAAAACATTGCTGTTTCCTCCCTCAGGGCCATACCAGGTGGTGAGGAGCTGAAGGCACCACTTGCTGACACACACCTCGAGCCTGGGTCTGAACATGGAGTTGCCATCCTCATGAGCAACAGTTCTATATGCGGGTAAAGGGCTACAATAATGACTTTAAAATGTTCTAAATGCCTTTTAGGGAAGGAAAAAAAGGGAAAGAAAACAGCTCATTACAGTTTACGTGATTATTCTCCCATGTGGCAATCCAATTTGGATCCTATTCTACACCTTTGCCCTCTCAAAGCTTTTGTTATTGTAAGACTGTACCTAGAAAGAACTTGGGTTCCTGAACAGCCTAGATGATTGACAAGTTTGTTGACAGATATAAAAGAAATGTGAATAGAAATTATTTGTCTTTGATGCAGGAAAGCACTTGGACTTTAATTGCATAACATGGCTGAAAATCCTTTGGACTAAAATATACTCCGATGACAAGGGAGACCTGAGAGATGCTTGAGAGGTTGGGATGTTCTGACCAAAACAATCTTACTGAGGTATTTGTAAAGTCACTGTGATCCAGGTGATATTTTTAATGTGGAATTGAGGCAAAGCAAACCATTCAAAGCAAAATTTAACGGCAGCATTGAGGTTATATGTTTTATGGGACATAAGCTTTACACGGATATGTGAATTTGTTTGTATGAATGATAAAGCGGCTTGTTTCAGAAATGATTCATTAGCTTTTCCTCAGTGATGACACATTTATTACCTATTGATCAACTTGCTCTGCCAGATGGAAGATGGAAGTATAGATATGCTGACACATTATAAGTTTATGTTTATTTAAAATGCAATAACGAAGATAGTTAACTTTGCCTTTTTCTTCCTGTGTGTGATTTTCTGCATTAATTTTGATAAAAGTGTTCTGATTTGAATTTGATGAAAGTAACAAGTATCCATTTAGTTCTGCCAATTTACTGGCCATCCTGCTGGTCAACACCACTACCATTACATATATGTCTTTCTGTTCCTGAATAGAATGAAAAGCAAGAAAAACTTCTGGTACTTTTTCAATAGAAAAAAATAGTTTTTGACAGAAAAAAAGACCATTTATGGCTTGGGAAAATAACTGAGACTTATGTGCTGAACAGACCTCACATGTGCAGCAAGAAGCTCCACAAACACCTCCTCAACACCCAGGTCCCTGTGTCTCAATTTCAAATTGAAAAGATCTTCCATTAGTAACAATACTGCTCAGTCGCCGTGGGTCATTTACCTTTTAAAATTCAACTCTAAAAAAATGACTCTGCAAAAATGGTCTCACAGGGATTTAATGGTAATTTTCAGTAACGAAAAACCTCATCTGCTGAAGTCCAAAAGAAAACAACGGGTTTTTTTCTTCTGTGAGCCAGCCTACCACACATACCTTGAGTATAAGAAAATTAAGATGCATCCTTTCATATTCACAGTTTACTAATCTGGGCCTTGGCAATTCTGTTTGTGGTGTGCCAGATGGATTAAAAATTGTATGACTTCCCTGTAACATAATGGACTCTGCAGTGCTAACAAGAAGTAGTGAAGGTAATAAAAGTATATTTCAGCCTGTAAAGCAAACAGATACTACTACTGAATACACAGGAGGAGCAGGTGGCTATAATAAGACATATAGTTTGCACAGACACTTTCAGAGCAAGAAAAAATTCCTTTTTGATCCTGACTTCCCCAGTATATCCAAAGAGCAATCAGTCACAGAAAGGTGACTGTGGCTTCTCCAAGGAGGCTCAAGCTAAGGGTGCCGGAACATTTTCCATTAAGTGTTGTTTTGTAAAGGAAAACAAAATATTAAATGAAAACATACATATCATGAAAAGCATCTGCATATCTCAGAAATTTGTTATTGTTTAATAAAAAGTAATATCCCAAAGCTAAAATACTAAGGATGAAAAGATGAAATACTTCTGCAGGAGGCACTGCCTTGTGATCTTGTGGTATTTAATTTTGCTTCATTGTGTGCCCTTTTTTTTCCCCCATACATGTACACTCCCAGTTAAACTACATCTCTCCTGCAGACCAGGAACTCTCCTGGGAGACATTGTATATCACAAAAGAACCAGACTGGCTGGAAACTCAGGCATGTAGGGGAGAGTGGAAATTGGAGAAGTTTGATTCAAAGTCACAGTGAGGCATTACAGCTGAATTTCCAAACTGTATGAATATGTGACCATGAGGATTTAAACTGAGGTAGGAGAAATTAATTTCTTCCTCTATCTCTTGACATTTCCACCAGTTGACTGAAATTGTTGTCATTTTGGGATTTCAGTTTTCTTGACTCCTAGATTCTCAGACAGCAGTGACAGATTCCTCACTCACAATATTCCATCCAAGATGTTGTGAAGAAGCAGGAAAGTTACATATAAGAGAAAATTCCAAACTTTTAAATTGGTTTTATCTGGTTATAAAAGAGCACTTAATGTTTGTATCTGTTAAATCTTTTTAATTATTAAGTAGTCCTGAGGGCACCTGGAAATTAAAGGATGATTGGAAGAAATAATAACATGATGAGGAAATTGGGGATACAGAGTGCTAAACTATCCTTCAAAGTGTCAGTAATTAAAATAAATTAAGGTTCATAACTAGCACTGTGAGACTGTGGAAGAAGGGTGATACTCTAGAGAAATAATATGAGGGGTTATTTGAATTTTTTTTTTCACTGGCCATTTGGTTGTTACCAGAGAAACTTTGAAATGTTTTTGATGAGTTGTTTTGCATTTGAATCAGTGAGTTTGAGTGTTGGGTTGATTCCCGCCCCCCAATAAAAATCAACTACTCAATAAAACGTAGGAGTAATTTTTCATTCTAAAAAAGGACAAAGGAATGCCTTATATTACTTTCTAATGTTTTTAATACCCAGAAGACTCTTTCCTGCATGTTTACATTGTATGAAAGGAATAACAACAGGTAGTTCTATCAGTAGCATCTGATTTTACAAACATCCATGCTTACTTACCTTTTAGAAGCAAACGTTCCCTGTCTATTATACAATCAGTTTAGCAGACACTTATGAAAACCAAACCTTTGATGTTTTCCTCCAATAACATGTTTATAGAGAAACTTTCAGAGTCTTTTCATGTGGCCAGAGACTATCTTAGTTGAGTGTGTGAGCAAGATTTTATTGTTTTATTCAAGGATGCATGAGTCTTGCATGGTAAATTAACCTTACATGTCCTTTCATCAGAAACTAATTCTACATTAGTTCATCCTCTGGCAAGTTATATTTATGGAGGAACTTAATATCCACTTAGTCTTCTGCTCCCTTTGATGCCATATGAATAAGCACATGACAAGAAATGCATTAAAAGCCATATTTTTATTTGTGTACAATACCAAAATTTTACTTGAAATCGAATTTTTAAAGGCAAAGTTGTTTTTTGAAACCTATGGCTTTTATCCTCGTTTTGGTGACAAGTTACATTGTTTGTGCTTTATAGCTAGGTGCACAAAGAAATTTATGCCAAACCTGGGAGCTCAGCTGCCATTTTAATTGTCTGTACCCAGAACTTGGGGCATCAAAGATACTTCACTGCTGCTACAGCCCCAAACCACCTACTTTTCTTACCTTTAAGTTTTCTTGCTCCTAGTTGTGTCCACATGCACCTCTGCTTTCAAATGCTGTCTTTTTCTCTTGTGGAGGACAGAATAGGTGTTATTCCATCCATCTGGCTTGTTGGCTTCATGTGTTTACAGCACATACCTCATCAGTTATCCATGAAATATAGGGAAGGCATGAGCATTTTCCATTCTGCTCCATACTTCTGCTTATCCCAAGGCATCATGCGGTAGCTGAGATCAGGGAGCAGTCACAGAGAGCGTGGATAGCTTCCCTTCTCACAGTGTTTGTACTCACATTGCCCATCTCTCACAGACTGATTCTGCAGCTGCCTGATGGCTCTTCCCAGTGGTGGGGTGGAAGGTCAGTCCACCCCATTAAAGCTATTCCCCTTTTTGTACTGTATGATCACCATGTCAGGCCTTGGGTATGAAAAAGAACATGACCACCTGGCACTATCATGGGAATTGGGATGGATACCTACCTGCTCCACAGAAAATATTGGAATGACTGATTTCTGGTGTTAGAGTGGTGTAACTCTTCTGTTTCCTTAACAAAAACCAGGATGACAGGACTAGAGGGCCACTTGACCTCTTTCTCTGGAGGAATCAATATTTAATTACTTCATAAAAAAATGGAAGCTTTTTTTACAGAAAGGAATAAGGATTTTCCTTCTGGAAATCCTCTGAAGTAATGGTGAGTGGGGTACTTTCCAACACCGGGTGTTTGAATCAGCTCAGCTGGAGACATGAGACTCATCCAGGTGTCCTATGCAGTAGTGTAACTAGTGTCAGATATGAGATTGGAGGGTCCAGTGATTATTCCTCTGACAGTGTCATTAGACACAGGAATAAACGGTTCTTGCTTTTTAGATTGACCCTCCTCACATCTGTAGGCACCTGGGTCTTATTTCTCATGTCACCTAAGTTCCTGCAGGACCTACAGTGCCATCTCATCACTGCAGCTGAAGCTGTGACACTGGAAGGAGAGAGGGAAGAACTGACCAGGCCAGAAAGAGAGGTAGCAAGCTGGGCTGTGTTCTGCTGATTCTTTCTTGGGATAGCACTTGGCATTATAACACACACTGTAACCACTGCATGAACTATGCAAACAGATTCTGACATAGAGTTGCTAGCCTGGTAGCTTGCGTCCAGGTGAGGGCTCCACTGCCGAACTGAGAAGTCTCGCTCTGGCTTGTGATTCCTTCCAGTGGGAAGGATTAAGCAGCTCCCTAGGAGGCAGGTTCTGACTGTTCCCAAGCTTCCTGCTATGAAACCATGAAACAGGTCCTGGACAGGCATAAAGTGTCCTAACTGCCCAGGCTGTCTGCTTGAGTCTCCTACCCATTCTCAGAGCTGGAGAAGCCAGCTGGGCTCCCTGAGCTGGGGGGCTTTCCTCTGTGGTGAAGCCCAAAGGACTGTGCTAGCTCAAATTACCTGATGCTACTGGTGGGAGGAGGGTAGGGTCTTGTGCTGACTCCAAAATCTGAAGCCAGGAAGCATTAGACCTCTCACTCTGAGGCAGTTGAACCAGAGTTGTCTCAGGGTTCAATCAGGCTTACTAATATTTGCTTTAAACCCAGAATGCTTGGAATTTGAAATACTTGGATATCAACAAACTGGTATTTTTGACAAAAACTTGTTGGAAAAGAAATTCAGGCTGGGTCTGTTCATATTTCTAGAGAAAACATTGACTGTCACAGATAATGAAATAGGCAGGGAATTCACTGCACATTACTCAGGTATGTTGTGTAACAAACAAAAGAAGTAAGTGCTGAAGCACAAGGTTAATCTCTTTCACAGGTTTCTTCTACTTGGTTTCTTATGGCTTTTGTGATAACAGGCAAAAAAATAAGCTTTGACTGTAAAATGTATCAGGTACCCCAAATCTATTTTTCATGTTTATTTGTAGTTAGCAGAGCATTTTTTCCTGGGGACTAAAAGGCACCTGAGAAGTTTAAGACAAAATAAATCCATATATATATATATATGTATGTGCACATATGTGCATGCAGAGCTGGAAGCTAATGTGGGTCTGAGCAAGGAACAATCAAAGAAATACAATGTCAGAGAGTATCTGGCAGTGTAAATAGTCTGTGGCATTTAGCTTACTGTAAAGGAGAAGAAAAATCAGATTATTTCTCCTTGCATGAGCAGACAAAATACAGAATATTTTTTTTGGTCTCTCTGAAAAGTGTTTTAAAAATCTTTATCTAAATCTACAGTAGTATTACTCAAAATGTAGGGGTTAAGCAGAAGACATAAGAAGGCTACACTACATGTATAGGTTTACATTTTTCTGTGCTCACTATGACCCTTTGGAGAGGATCTAACTCATCTGTTACACACCCTTGCTTTAGAGATAAGAACTATTTCCTCTGAACCTTCAGACTATTGCAATTCTAGTTATTAATAATGTTTATCCAAAGTAAATGAGTGGTTTTTTTCTAGAACAAAGGCAATATTTTTGGCTGTTACTTAAGTATTATAAACTAATTTTTGGTTTGCTTCTTCACGGTCCCCTTTTCCCAGGGTGTAGGCTTTGAATAACTTTACCCACATTTCAGGTCTTTGACAAACTGATTTAAAAAGACATATGCAATTACTTAGAATATGTGCATGTGGAAATAGTCCTTGACAACTAAAGCGACATCATGTTAATATAGTGGCATTTATATGCTGCACATCAGTACGCTTAAAGCAGAACGATGCTGCAAAATCTCTGTGGAAGGAGGAACTTTCTTTTATTATTAAAATTGATATTCATCCTTCAGTACCAACCACACCCCCAAAGAAACCACACACAAACCCATGAAGTTCTGTATGATCCGTGAATACACCAAGCCACCATCAAAAAACCTAATTCTTGATGTTCTGCCTCGGCACTCTCTTCCCTTCTGAGGTGGCTTTTAGGTTGAACCATCGCTTACAGACACAAACGATATAAATTTTTATATCCGCCCGTTCCCCTGCAGCAGGACCCCCCCTCCCGCCGCGGCCGGGCCGGCGGTGTTCCCTGTCGGCCGCCAGAGGGCGACCGTGCCCGCCTGAAACCGACGCTCCCTCCTCGGGTGAGCCCCTGCCCAGCCGGAAAAGGAGATTCTTGGTCACCCGCCTTAAATACGAAATATTTAGCATCGGAGCGGCTTTCGGAATACCGAAACAGAAAACTCTGGAGACAGCTGAGTACTCTGACTGTAAATTATTATTCTAGGCAGCACATGACTTTGTAAAATTACAGTATTTGTTTATGTAGGAAGCAAGAAGTGCATTTATCATTTATGTGGTTCCAGGATCTCGTTTAAGTGATAAATTATAAATACATGTTATAAAACTGTTTACCATTCTCAGCTCTGTCAATATGCATGCATACAGCTTAAACATACTGCAGATTGATTAATTAAATATCCATACAAAAAATGTTTCATATTTTATAGCTTATTTTTTTCATATTCAGTGTCTGCTCGTCCCCCTGCTCTGTAAACATTGCACTCAGAGAGGGATGCTGGAAGAAGCACTCAGAAGTCCCGTGCGGGAGTATTACTTGGTTGAGCAGGGGTTTTAAAATGATGAAAATATATTTTTATTCCAAGGTATGGCAGCCTCTTGGGTACAAGGACATGGCTTCCCACGCACAACAGGTGTACAGTAGAACTTTTTGTTTAGTGCATTGACTTCATTTGCACAGCAATGAGAACCGTGGTCTAGGCCACAGTTTGGTCTTGTGCAAACCCAGTCTTCCCGAGCGGTTTCTCGCTTTGCCCCTACACATGGATGTGCAGGCACAGGGGTGCTCAGCCTGGATGCTCAGGGGTGTGGTCCCAGATATACTGGGTGTGTTTCAGGGGGAATGAGGCACAGGTGCCTTTTCCAATGGGTGCCTCAGTTACCAAAGATGGAAAAAGAGAGATCCAAGTTGTGGAGGCACCTGTTTAAGTGTCCTGCCTCACAGTGAGGCTTTTATTAAAAAGTTTAATTTTGTTAAAGCCTGTGAAGATGCACTGTACACTACCACTGATCTGTTTCCCTACCTACACATGAGTAAACTGCTTTACATCTATTTTAAAGAGGAACCCTGCTGCATGCAAAAGCCGGGATATGAGAAGTGACCTCTCCACCCCAGGCTCCAAGCCTGACCCATCATGGGTAACCTCAGTAGCCCATCGCAGTCCTGATGGGAACCTGGAAAAGTTGAGAGTCTTGCAAGAACGGTGCGAGGGGAAGGCTGCCTACACCCTCCTCGTTAGAACAGAGGGAGCAGGTCGTGTTCTCCAGGATCAAAGAGCAGCCCCTTCCCTTTGATGTACTCACAGCGCAGCAACATCTCCCGGCGGAACGAGGTGGGTGTTTTTGCGGTCGGGGCGTTGGGTTTTGCGCGGGGCAGAGGGGAGGGGGCGGAAGGCG
>NW_010234144.1:37675-37937 GCF_000690775.1 Eurypyga helias | reverse complement strand
GGACCTTGCACTTGGCCTTGTTGCAAAAGGTGCATGTGGGACCCCGCTGTTAGCCCACTTTTACAATGAAAAATGAAAATTATTCCTATTTCGTTTTTCCTAGATTTTAACGGAACAACAGACCAACTCAAAGATTTTCCCTTCTATCCCACCATCATTTCTTTAAGAAAATTAATTAATTTTTCCAATTAATACTCTTTTTTGAAGTCTAAACACATGGCATCACTCAGATATGACATATTAGTGTAGTGTCTGATAATAT
>NW_010234144.1:13453-37582 GCF_000690775.1 Eurypyga helias | reverse complement strand
ATTTAATTCTTTAATATGATTTTTATTGATTTGTTCAATACAGAATATCCTATTTGAAATTAATAGAGCTTTTTCACATTCCATTTCTCTAGCTGTTTTGAATGCTAGGTTATAAACTGAAACTAGTAATTTAACACTGTCAGCTTCAAATTTCTTTAGAATTCTTGGGTGAATACCATCTGTAGCTGGCAAATTGTTTTTGGTTTTTTTCATCAATTTCAGTTCAGTTAGAAAGAGTTCTTGAGACTCCCCTCACTAATAACATCTGGTATGGCTTTAATATTACTGGATGCTCCTTGTACACCTTGACAATTTTGAGTTCCACTTCTCTAACAGTCATATAATTTCTAGGGGACTTTGAAAGCATTTTATTGAGCTTTTTTACATGTTGTTCCTTAGAATTTGTATTTGCATTGGTTTATTATGATTCTACATTTAGCTACTAAGATTGAATGCTTTTTTTCTGGTTTATTCAATTAGAGAAGACTTCCACTTTAGGAAGAAATGTCTTCTACCATTTAAAACTTCCTTTATTCTTTTTGTTAGACAATACTCAGCAGATAATAGTGTTTGAGTCTGTTCCCCTTTTTTTTTTTTTAATCCTAAGTTGTTAATAAACATTTTTTAGGCATTCCTCATGCCTCCTGGAAACATTTTATCCTTGTAGCTGCTTTTTAGGTAATCTTTTAACTGTTTTCTTCAATTTTATGGCATTTCTCTTTTAAAAGAAAAGTAAAACATTATTTCTTTGAATAGTTAGAGGTAATTTTCTCCAAACACCATCTGAGTTTTAAAAAATACAAAGCTTTATAGAACAACTCTCACCCAGTTATATGTGAGCAGTTGAAATTTCCCATTATGATTATGGTTATACTTTTCTTAGTATTTTGCAACCATTTTCAATATACTGTCTGGGTTGTTGATCATGTATAGTCCTGTTTTAAAAATCTTCAGTTATGGTATTTCAAGATACTGAGATTGTGTGCTATGTTTGGTCTGGATAAATTTTGTCATCTATTTGTAAGAGGTCTGCTGACCATAGACATATATTTTCTTATTCCACTAATCTAATTATTTCCTGCCTTAATTCTTGTTCAAATAATTATGCTGTATTCTATTACTAAATTTAAAATCCTCTCTATTGCATAAATTTCTCAGACACCTGGGGAAATTCTGTCTCTGTTTGGCATTACACATAGAGGAATGAAGTCTTCATTTCTGGATGGAGTTCACAGCTGATGGTTCCCTCCAGAACTGATCCATGTGTCATCAGTAATTATGTGCTCTGCAAATACCAGATCTGTCCCAGATATCTCTAAAAGTTTAGAATAGAATAGAATAGAATAGAATAGAATAGAATAGAATAGAATAGAATAGAATAGAACCATTTCAGTTGGACAGGACCTACAACGATCATCTAATCCAAATGCCTGACTAATAGAATAGAATAGAATAGAATAGAATAGAACCATTTCAGTTGGACAGGACCTACAACGATCATCTAATCCAAATGCCTGACTAATTCAGGGCTGACCAAGTTAACACATGTAATTAAGGGCATTCTCCAAATGTCTCTCAAACGTTGACAGGCTTGGGGCCTTTCAGAACCTCTAGGAAGCCTGTTGCAGTGTTTAACCAACCTTTTGGTAAAGAAATGTTTCCTAATGTCCATTCTAAAGCTCCCCTGGTGTAGCTTTGAATCATTCCCACACATACTATCACTGGATACCAAGGAGGGGAGATCAACACCTCCCTCTCCATTTTCCCTCCTCAGGAAGGTGTAGAGAGCAATGAGGTCACCCTTCCTCACCCAATAAGGTATCCCTTTTCCTTACAGATTCTAGTTTATAGCGCTCTCAGTCAGCCCCATGATCTTATGCCCAAAGACCCATTTTCCCCCTTGTGACAGGTGGGTTCCATCAGGCCCTAGCATACCTTGTTTCTTGAAGTCTCTGAAATCAATTTTGATTGACCTCAAACCTTTTGTTGCACCATAATTTGTACGCATGTGAAAGAACAGAAATGGGTAGTAGTCTGAAGGTTGACCTAGGCTCTTCAGTCTCATGGCGACATCCCTAATTAACACCCCAGGGAGACAGCAAACTTCCCAGAAAAGAGGGTCTGGTCTTCAAAACAGTGCTTCCATACCACAAGGGAGGGGATCACCCCTGACTATAACTTTCCTTTGTTACTTCTCAGTGCTGGTTTTCATACAGGTTTTGTTGTGAGACATTGATCTCTGATCTTAGCACGACTGCTTGCTCAGGTTCCTCCTCTTTCATGCACTTCATCTACCATACCCAGGGCTTTGCATCTCTCCTGTAAGGGTACTCTTTATAGCAATAACAGTTAAGTGTTAAGGTCAAGGAACATAAGAATTTAGTTCTAACTGATTTTAAAATTAGAAAATAAAATGACCAGGTTAACATTCAAACTGTACAAAAATTATAGGTAGTTAAAACTATCTAAACTCTATAGTACTAGATTACAGGTTTAATTTGTCTGAATCTTTGAACATAATCTGGAAACAAGGCATAGAATCAGGTGCTGTTAACTGAGCTCTAGAATTCAAATTTACAGTAGTACTTTGAGGTTTTCATTTAAACTGAATATTCTAAATTTATGAGACATTGGAACCAACTTGTGGGCCATGAAGCCCCCTCAGCCCCTTCCACATAAAAGATTGGTCCATCGGATACAGACCTTCTCCTCATACACGTATGGTTGGTGTACTATTTTCATCTGTAGGACTAAAGGCTGAGCAGGATGTCTAGGGAGGATTAAACTTGAGGTAGGATTCATTTAATCTAATATTAGCCGTCTGAAAAATAATAATTTGGCTTTGTAATCAAGACACCATTTATTGTCAACAGAAGAAGGTAGCCACATGTAATTATTGTGAGCTGTGGTGAATCACATTCCAGAGGTGTATAACTTTTTACTGTGGAGAAAACCTAAATAAACAGCTTTAAGTTGATATCTAGCTTTTAAACATCTGAAGTTTTGTGAGAGGTATTTCTCCCTTACCTACATGTATAGAATATCATGAAATTTGAATGTGCACCCTGCTGGGTTCTCCTGCTAGGCTACCTCTGTCCTGTGTCATTCACCATGTTTTCATGGTTTAAAATGTTCTTTGATCTATTACAGACGACTACTCCTCCAACTTGAAATAGAGGTAATTCTCATGGCCTATTTCACACATTGCTTATCAGTTTGGAAAACAAGTATTTCTTGAGGGATTAAAAAAAAAAAAAAGTCCTTTAATGAATGTTCCTACATTACAGAGGAGATTCCTTTTCTTCCCAATGTATTAAGAATGTGCTTCATTTCACTTTGTGAATTCTCTTGGACATCTGAGCATGATTTTTCTACTTAAAAATTATGCCCTATCTACTGAGGATCAAGTATGTTTGAGTGTACTGTGAGTATTCTGCACCTTTGAAATCAGTGCTGAAATCTTCACTGTTTTCAGCAACACCGGATAGTGTTTTAAAATGTGTCAGGCTACCATTGTAAAGGAGAATCAGGAAAGCATACAATGTGGAGTACATATTTTTATTTAAAGGTGAAGAGACCCTGAAGGTACATATTCTAATAAATTTTTAAACAGTGGATTTTTTTAGGAAATTACAGAAAGCAGTGGAAGCACAGTTGACATATATGTTTAAGATACAGCTTAATAAATTTGACAGCCTACAGTTACAGATTATTTGATGACTAAGGAAGTTTGTTTTAGACATGTTATCCTAAAGGATACTACAACCAAACACTTGGAATCTACATTCTGATAAACTTTGCCTTTTCATCTAAATATTTTACTGAATATGTTTACCTTAGATTTAAAATTAAGTTGTCATTTTTATGGAGGTTTAAATGATCAAAAATATAAAATCATATTGTTTAGTTTTGTTTTATTTTATTAATGATAAATCCTTGTTCTCATTTTTTGTGACTGCTGCTTCCTTCAGGGAAAAGTATGATTCTACCAATCAGTTAGGAGCACATTCTTTCAAAATAGGAAAGAAACAAGACTATTTTGCCTGCAGATATGTTTGAGAAATCACCATGCAGTGACTAAGTAAACAGTGGTGGTAGCTATTTTTGGAAAATTATCCAAGAGGAACACCTATGATAAGCCAATCTGATACTGATTTTTAAAGAAAAAAGACAGTAGTTAGGATCTGTTAAATCCAAATTCTGTTCCATTTGATAATGGACAACATATAAAGAAATTACAATTATCTTGAGAATAGCAGGTTTGCAAACACAATAGTTTTATAAAGAGTATGATTCAAACCTCAGGGAACTTATATTCTTTAATACAATTACTCAATAAAATTATAAATTTCATGTGGTAAAATGTGTTAAGTTTGAAAACCGTACCAAGGAGAACTTCAGGACAAGTGAAAACTTCTTGTGATATTTTAAAGTACACTGGACAGTGCATTTGATGTAGGGACATAACCCTAAATTAATGTGAGAATAAATTAAAAGACACAACTGTAGATGCTCTTTTATGAAAGAAAATGTTGTGTATTAACTGGTTAGCTGAATTCCTATTGCAATCAAGGGAAAGACTCCAGATGGATCAGACCCAAATAATCACTTCTCAGTCTTCTGGTAAAGCATTCTTTGAGTACCACATACTCAAGTTTAAAATAGATTTGAAAGTTTGATAATTCTGTTTAATTTTCAGTTAAAAAAAAAAAGAATAGCTTCAACAGAGTGTATTGCTGGGTACTGTGATTTGTGTACATAGAACACCTTACAACTCCTAAGAACATGTAAACAAACATCTACATGTGGAATCTGGGTCTATTTTGCCTTAGGAACATATTGTGAACAACTTATGTTTCTAGCAAGAAGTGCAAGAAAAAAGGAAGTTATCAAGAGGAACTTAAAGAACTACAGCTCTCAGTGCAAGAGTAAGAGGTTAAGCTGAATTTCACTTGTGCAATGGAGGGTCCAAATATTTAAATATTTAAATCATTTGCATTCACAGAAGCTTCCAAAAAACATACTCTCATGAGTATGCTTCAGTTCTTTGGTTGTTTATAAATTTTTAAAAGATTCTTTGATTTTTTAACTTCAGGACAAGCTCACCTAACATGCTTGATAGTTTCATTGGTTACATAAATTTATATGTGACCAGAAAATTTTGATATGAGGAATTTTTTTCATGTTAAACTAATGGCTGAAGGAAAAAAGAGTAAGGTACCCAAAACTACGAGGTTCGTGGTTTAGGGCAAAGATTACAAGGCTACTTTCGAATAGGATTTGTGCTTAAAAAGTCAAATCAGGAGTCAAGTTTGCCATCCAAATTTGGTTTTTTATATAAAGAAACTTGCCTAGGAAGCATCCCTACTGGTTTTAAATTGCTACATCAGGCAACATCCAGATGAGGCAGAAACAGAACTGTCCACTTTTGAAATTCAGCTACCAGCTATCCATGGTTCATACACAACTTGTGTGAAAGATGAAGGCTGTAGATTCCTCTCCCATTTAGCTCATTACCAGCAACAAATTTCTCAGAGGCAGTTGGTCTACTTTAAAGTTTTGCCTTCTCTTCAGAAAGTAAATTAGAAGCATTAAAACTTCAGAAGATAAGCTGCCTCTGAAGCACTTTTGAATTCTGCTGCTAAGCAGGAGAGGGGAGGGACATTATGTATTCAGTGCTGACATTTCTGCTAAAGACTGCAGTAGGTCTTGAACAACTCATTAAAGTAGCCTGTACTAGGAAATAGACTTTTATAGGGTTTTAAATATTTTTATTCTAATTTCATATTATTTTAATGAATTAAGACTAAATCCTATAGTCCTTTTTCATGAAAAACAGAGTGATGAAATATGTCCAATATTATGTCTATTGATACTGATGATAAACTGTTCATTGATTTCAGTGGTGTGTGATCAGGCCCTGGTTTTTTTTTCAGCAAGGGGGAAAGAAACAGAATAGTCATGAAAATTACTTAGAATAATTATTTTTCTACAAATATTTTTGCTTTTTTTTTTTTTTCTCTTGTGGACTGCTGTTATGTGAACCCACTTCCAACACCGGTAACAAGTAAATGTGTGATCTACATTTCTGTTAAGACAACCTTAACAGTCTGATAGCATGTGAACACATTAACAACACACAAAATATGAATTACAGCAGCATCAATCACATTCTCTCAGTTATTATGGTTTCATTATCCCTTTCCCAGTCACACCCATCATCAATTCTATGCAAGAAAGCACTGTGGAAAGTATAAAACATACCAAAACAACACAAAATGCATGAAGAAACATCAGAAAAGAGCACAAATGCAACCAGAGCTGTCTTACATTTCATGGACAGTGAATATTAAAAAAGCATAATCACCTAGGTGTTGAGACCAAAGTGCAAACTATTCTTCAGGAAAATATACAATTAAGAGACTGTCTGTACTTATTAAAAGGTTCATATTAATGGCTTTTGCCCTGAGGATAAACTTCCAAATAGAAGATGTATTACGAGTAACATGTCATTTTCCAAAATCTAGCCATACTTACTTCTTTATAAAGTCTAAGAAATTGGGGTGTTAAAAAACCCACTCAATAAAAAATATAGATGAACCTATATTAGCATTTAATTAAAAAAAAATAGGAATATACAAAAAGTAGAAATACTTAGATAAGAATTCGAGTACCAGAAAATTAAATAATTAACTACTCTTGACAATGTAATTATTCAGAATCTGTGACTGCCAAAAATAGAAAAAAATTGAAAATATCAATTGTATCCACTTTCAATTAAAAACAAAAGAATAGAACAGCCACAACATAACTTTGTTAGCTGCAGATATATTTTTAAAATACTACATCTAAGAGTGATGGGAACAGTTGAAAGCTAAAAGTGTCTGGATGTATTTCTTTTCACAAGAAATAGCTATAACTGTCATTTTACCCATAACAATCTTACATACATTTAGGATTATGACAACTGACTTTGTAAAGCATGGTCTCCTGTAAAAGTGTTCATGTGTGCAGAAGAAGACTCATTGTTTTACCATGATAATTGCTCAGATAGAAGTATATACACCAGGAAATATAGACCTTTTTTACTATTAATATATGTGTTGATATATTTCTACAAGCATACATATTGTGGACTACAATAATATGCCATTACATAATTTTTGCTCTGTGACAGAGCATATACGAAGAAAAAGGCATTTGGAAGGACTGAATGAAAGTTTAATGTTTAGAAAGAATAGGGGCTTTATTTATTTTGTCAATAAACAATTAAGAAGCTGGTTATAAAACTACAGTTTTATCGTACAGGTAAGGAAATGTTTATGTGCGATAAAAATATGCTTAGGTATTCATAAGATGTGGACTATTTTACACCAACTAAAAAGATCAATGAGAGGGTAAAGATACTATGTGTGTTTTGCAGGTGATAATTGCAGTCCTGTAGGCTGAGCTATTTGATACAGGGTCCAAACACTGGAAATGAGGTTTCAAGGACAGCATTAAGAGGAACTTCCAAAATTGCCTTAATGTGCTCGTGTGCAAGTTAGAACCAGTTAAAGGGAATGAAATCCTTTCTCTCCAGTTCATAGCCACAACCTATTCCTTCCCTCAATAAATGGTCAGTTAATCCTGCCTTCATCAGAAACACAGAAATCAATATTCTTCCAGACCTGATTAGTGGAACAGACCACATGAGCTAGGGTCCAACCATGTTGGCCATAATTCATACCTCAGTGAAGTCACTAGAACACTTTCTAATAATTTTTCTGGGTTCTATATCAAACCTAAAGAAGTTTAAAATGTGCCTTCACAAAAAGTAATAGAAGAGCTTTCTTTATAAATTCACATAGCCAGAATTAAAATCCTCAGTTTAAATTTTAACATCACACATGTAAGAAACCATTTAAGTGATGGCTTTCCGTTGGATACACAAGCACATTTTCACAGTTTTAAGATTTATCTCTAAATTTCTGTCTGTTTTCCCTTTTAAGTTACAGGTTTGAGTATTATGTTTGCAGAAAAGTACATGTTGTTGATCTATTTGTAATCCTTAAAACATACCATAATATCAACATACCTAATACACAGATTAACTCATGTTTACGATTTCAGCAAGGTAATTTCTATATTCATATTGCTTCCTGGGATATTAAAAGACTTGGTCTTGTCAAGAGAATCAGAATTTTGCAAATAATGACTGGTAGAACTTATAGAGGGAAGAATTGCCTTGTTATCTGTCTATATAATGCATGCCTAACTGGGGACTGATCCTGAATGGAGTTTCTAGGTCTTTAGCACATCACAAATAATAAATAGGCAACAGTAATAAATTCGCTTTACCAGACTGTGTGAGTTCATTCTATACCTGAGATGGTTTTTTGTATGAAATTAACTGTATTGAAGTACTATTTCTTTTCTGCTGCAGCAGTGTTTAAGATGAGTTGCCACATAAATAATTACAGCTATCTTCAATATACATTCTGAACTGCTTCTCCATGAAATCACCCTGAGAACTGGAATTCTCCCTGGGAATCAGATACTATAACATGTCAATAATTTTTTTTTTTTTTAATATTATCAAATCACTCCAAAAAGCACCTCTTTTATATTACGACGGACACAGAATTAAAGATCTGTCAGTTGCTGCTGACCATCAGGTGTTTTGCAAAAATGTTTGCCATTCGTGAATAAATGTAGTTCTTTATTTGTGAAGAAATATAGCCAGCTAGAAGTGTCTTTTGCAGTTTTCCTTTGCCAGGGTTGTTATTTCCTCACACTGTGGACTGTTTATTCTAGAAGAAAAAAATCACTTCCTCTAAACAAGGAATTTAGAAAAAGGATTACACATTTCTGATATTTGAATATTGTAACAAGTCAAGATCCAAAAGGATAAACTATGCAAGCTCTGTACAGATTCTTCAGTGTATGTGCAGCTGTATCTCAGATAAATTAACAAAGGGCCAGCAGATCTGTAAAGGAATTTTTTTTTTGGTGTCTTCAACTCCTTTACTATAGAAGAGGTGAGAGTTTACTCCCTTTTCTGTCTTCAAATGCCTTTCCTAATGATAAATGAATATGGCAATGGCACATAGGGATTTCTGATTATACAATTTGTCTTCAGTGCCACTAGATATAACTTCCTGTTTCTATCTTCTCCGCCTCTTTTCTGTTATATCAAAATGCTAAGATTTTAAAGGAGTGTTTTTCTCTGCAATATCTTGACAACATAAATAAAATGAAATGAAGTGAGTACTTAAGATCTGATAAAATATTGTCAATTTAAGTTTTCCAATATGTTTAATATTCAGCTCTGCACATACCAAGCTCAGACTGGAAGAATGAAACTGAACTGAGTACAACACAGAAAATACGCAGTGATAGATACACACACTACACAGAATTACAAAAAAAATCAACACCACAGGGGATAAGCATTACAAGTCTTGAAACACATACCAACTGTTCATATCTGATAGTAAATTTTAACTAGGTAACCGTAACTGACAAAACATGTATCTTAAGCTAAGAACGCAAGAACTTTAAATCACAGCAACATGCTACCAGCCATTAAAAGTGAAAGCATGCAACACAGATAAAAGTTTTTCAGCTTCTTGACAAATATGCATAATGTGGAAAGTCACAAGCGACTTCATTTCATTTTATTATTTAGTTTGAAGTGCTTCAATTGCTTAAGAATGATATATTTAATATATGTACTTGACATTTGATTTAATTTTATTTGATAAATAATTCTATTTTTTTGAATAACTGTTCAACATAGAGATAATGTGCTGAAGATAAAATTCATATACACAGTGAGCTGAGTCAGGCCCGCGCAGAGGTGCTGTTTCACAGACCTGCTGCCCACCAGGGTCCTCAGTCAGGGCTTGGAGCCATGGCTGAGCATTTTTTTAGTATGGAATGATGTACTTCCTTGGTCAGTTTGGGTCAGCTGTCTGAACAGCTGTGTGTCCCTGCCTGTAGCGAGACAGCAAGGGATGGGAATGCAGCTGCAGGATCAGAAGCAGAGAAAGGCCTTGAATCTGGTGCAGGCATTCCCCAGCGCCAGCTGAGAACTTATCAGTGCTTCTTTTCTGCATTCAGGAATACAGCTTCCTAGTAGCCACGGTAAAGAGGGTTAACTCTTACCTGACTAAATCCAGCACAATACCCGAAGCCAATTAATGGCTGTCTACTGGGTTTTCCATCACCCTCTGCTCTCCCACTTTATCTATGATACACAATAGGTGAAGTCAGTGGCAGCCCCACAACAAAGTTCCTCTGTCATTTGTTTCTTTTCCAGATCTGAGTAGGTTGGTCGGAGCTGGGCAGACATACTGAAGGTCACATTTCTCTGAGTGATGCTTTCAGATAGGCTTCGTCTATGGCTCTTCTACATGTATATGACTGAGGAACAGCAAGCCTAACAGAGAAATATCAACAAGCTTGTAGCCACTCTCCTACATTTTGGGGATGAGAGAATATATAAAATATGGTTCTCAATATGGATCTAATTAAAAAGCATGTTTACATACCTGCTTTATTTTAACACCATTTGATTATTCATTTGTATAACCATTTAGAGTTTCAAAGCTGCTCTTTTCAGAAATGAAGACTGAAAAAGCAAGGGTGTAGCATTCCCTGTATTGTTATTCAAATGAAAAGACACTAAAAAAGTTCTAAATTCACAAGCCAACTACGGTAACAAAGTATAACCCATGTTAAAAAGATCGAGAGGATTGAAATCTAAATACACATCGAGGTATTTTATGAAATCCAACAAACATAAATAGAAACCACAGTTCTTGCACATTATTCACTCTTCTGTCACTAGCTGGATTCATAATCTTGAGTCAATTAAACTCTTCAGGTCTCCATTTGCACTTGTTAAGAAGAAGAAGAATAACATTCATTGGCCTCAAAGCAGGATGCAAGAACTGATACTGAAGACCTTGGACAATCTGAGACGAAAAGTAGCGTTTAAATGAAAATGTGATTCTCCACTCTCCTTTACCTTAGTGTCATAGTAATGTGACACCCTCAAGTGCCTTGAAAGAAAATCAAATTATTGGGTGTTGGTTTTGTTTGTTCTTTTTTTTTTTTTTTAAATGGTCTCTATGACTTCATCCTATATAAAAAGGATTTCCTCTTGTTCCCAGGGGCCTTAATGTTCTTAGAGGACTGCTGAGCAGTAGTCTGCCTAATTGTGAACAAAATAATTAAAAAAAAATCTTCTATTTGTATTTTTAATTGTAGGTTCTCTATATATGTGTATATGCTCACACCCAGAACACAGCGAAGAGAGACATTATTGCTCTGCATGTGTGTATTATATTTGTGGCCAGTCTGGATGTTTTTTTGTAGTCTCATCACCATGACAGAAAGTAAAGTAATTTTAAAAGTCAAGATACAGAATTAGAAACTGAGTGCACAATCTTAGATTACCTCAGACAGTCCATTTGTTACCTACTCTTAGCTCACACAGGTGCATTCAGCAAATTTATAGTTATTTCAAGGGAAAAAAGTACATGGCGTGACCTCAAAAATATGTTTTAAAAAAAGACCCAGTTCTTACTAATGGCTGCACTTGGCAAAGAAAATAAATGGAAATAGATGTGTATAATGTGATAGTTTAATTCCGCCATTGATTAATACCCAGAGAGATAGTTTCTTGGGAATGGCTATGGCAATCCCACTATGATTCTAATAACATCTCTCTGTACACTGTGCCTTGTAAAGAGCCCTGGAGCATTACGATGGTAAACTTGGCCTGGCAATAAACACTCACAGAACATTAAGGGAAACTGCCTACTTAGCACTGACTCTAAATATATACTGATCTGGTTAAACTATACTAGTTAGGCTGGGTTAGAGTTTGACCCCACTTATCCCATCTGAAACAGTGGGATTCTGCTGAGCAAAGGCAGTTACAGATGTATTCACTCACAGCTGGGGCAGAGCTGCTTCTTTCTGTCATCAATGTTCAAATTTGCTGCATGCATTGTACAGTAATTTGACAAACTTTCACCTGACATGAACAGGAACACATTTCATTTGAGGTCCTGACACTTATCATTTCAAAGTAGTGTTCTGAAAGAAATTCCCATAATTAATGTTAAATTACGCAAAATCCCAGCAGTGATCCATTAATTCTCTTTAAGTATATATCCATATGCATCCACGTAAAGACCTGTCTTACAATTTAATGAATGAGAAAAAGCTGTATTTCTACATATGTATGTAGACGCATATGTGTATATTATATTAGTATTGCTAGAGTGACAGATCCATGTTGTTCGTCCATTAAAGCTGCAACTGACTTGAATGACCTAATCTGAATTTCTCATCAGTCACCTTCACATGCAATTACACTACAGATGAATTATGAGAAACAATGCAGAAGAAGCATAGTTACAGTATAAAGTTCTGCATGCTTTACAGTTAGTACTAATATTTCATACCTGTTTGCAGGAAATCAGCCAGTGATGAAATAAAACTTACAAATCTACTAAACCCACATGCTACACTTGGTATTTCTACATGGATATATGTGTACACATATAAATAAATACATGGGGACTAATGAATATGGTTTATGACATACAGTAATTTATATTTTGATCATAAACATCCTTTAGAAGACAATTTAAAAAAAAAAAAAAAAACAACAACTCACTAAACAAAATGGAAGTGAATTGATTCTGTACTTTGAATTCCTATCACAGAACTGCTGGTTGTACTTTAACCTTGGAACAGGTATTGATTGACATTTACCACAGGGGACTTCATTACTTTACACTAGTATATCTGAATGTAAAACGATGCTTTCCAAATATGGAGTGACACTATCTTCTATGCAGCAATACACTCATACATTTATCTGTGGCATAATGGGACCATCATATTGACCTGATACCCACACTGCCCAGAGTATGTAGCTCTAGAGCATGCACTGTATTCTGTTAGGAATATTCATCTTGATTTTATTTTTTTTTTTAATATATATATAAATTAGGATGTAGGTAGAAGAGAAGGAGCAGCCGAGGTCACTTTAAGTGTCCTCCCAGCATGTAAGTCAAATGATGCATAGACTGAGAATACAAAATTTCTTTTAGGTTTTCTGGACTAGGGTTGGTGATGGAAAACATCTCCCTCTCTGTACTCTGCTGCTTAACTAAGGTGAGGTGAGATGCTCAATCTATACAGTATAATCTTCATTCAATGAACAACCTTAAGGAACTTCAGTGTTTGAATCAATTTCTTTCCATTAAAAAAAGACATTGGTTTCATTATGAAGATATTTATTGACGTATGGTCTTTCCTACCATGTGAGGGAAGGGATTGTGGGAAGAAGGACTTTTTCACTGAAGTAATAAAAGCTCACATAGGGGTGACAAGATTTTTCTGTTGGCATCTATTTGTAAATATTTAAAGTATCTTTATCCCGAAAAAAATCACTATCTTCTATTGAAACATAAAAATGCACTTGCTACTGAAGAAAACAGGAGGGCAGCTAAAAAATTTGACTAAAGATATCTTATTTAGGCATGCTATTTCTAGAAAATATGTTTTAGTATATTCAAAAGTTTCATTTCTTCAGAACTTGTATGTGACCTGTATGTTCACTTGAAAACAGTTTGAAATCAACCTGTTAAGACTACTTACATAAATAGACTAAGCCAGGACAACATACTTACAGGATCATGCTCCTAGAGTATAAGTATTAATCAATTAAGCAACTTCCACTTCATACTTCTCCATTTATGGCTACTGTAATGATTCCACAAATGGAGGAGCCTAGCTTTTAGATAAGTGGCTTTCAGAAGCCACAGAGATTTAAATTAATAATTATGTAAAGATTAAGAAAGTAAAATACATAACAAGAATGAAATGCATTTTGATTGTGTGAAATATTAGTAATAACAATTTTCTGTATACTGCACTAGCCACTTTCTCAAATCACCACAAGCTGTAACCCTATATGGAGATCATTATAATCTGTTCCTAAAGATATAAATTATTCACTGAAGAGAGGTCAAACAAAAAGAAAAACTTGCCAGATTTTTTTAAGGACAAAAAATTAAATTTTTCATTTCAATAGTAGTTATTTCACACATTAGGAAGCCATCTGGTATTTAATAGATTAAGTCTATTTAACACATAGCAGGTAGATTCGGTGTGTCAAATAATCTATTCTGATGTTTTCAACAGCTTTCTCTGGCTACTGGGAATTTCTGGGTATGTCATGAAAATTCTCTGAAGTAGTATCCTACATCCAGGTGAGATTTCCTAGTGTCTTGGAAGAGTTGATCACACTATAGCAAATACTAATAAAATTTAAAAAATATATATATTTTGTATTTGACAATATATTCTTCTTGGCATTCATACATAAATACAATTTAAAGAAGTGACCTATAAGTCCCAATGAGAATTTCTCAGTAGTTAAGTGTTTTGAGTTTTGCCTAATGTTTCACTTTATTGTCTATTTAATAGACAGTCCATGAGTAATACAATACCCCTTGAGGAAGGACTGGCCAGGACATGAGTAGCGAGACTTCCATCTAATATAAGTCTACTTAATGTAGTAAATTCAGATTTCTTAACTGCACAGTCAAGGAAATTTTCACTGGATATACTGCATGTACACACACATATATATACACACATATACATACCTATGTATACATAAGGACATCCTAGTATCTAGTCATGCCAATTAATTGTACCCTTTTATAGGGCTTTCTGACTGGGTTGGTGAAGGTAGCATGAGTTTTTTGATGCAATCTACAAGAGAATTGTTTTTTTCAGTGGGGGTCATAGCATTTAGTTGTTATATATAACGCAACTATGGAGCACTAATCAGGTAGAAGAATACATTACACTTCACCTTGTTAAAAAAAAATAACTTCTGAACAAAATACTCTGAAGTCTCTTCCTCTGTCACACAGACATAAGTGTGCGTGCACACACACCAATGTGCATGAGTGTGTGTCTGTCTGTTACCTTCACTGGGCTTCTCACCAGGGGAGAAAAAAGCCAGATTTAAAAGATAAATGTGCTGATCCAAATCATGATTGTGCACATCAGGATTATTAAAGGGCTCAGGCCTGATTTACCTTCCTGTGTTTTTAACTACATTCACACATTACCGTAACTTCCTTATTTATTTATTATTTTAGCAAAAATATTTATTTTAGCCAATATAGAAATTAACCAGAGCACTCAAATATTACCTGAATATCCAATGTTGTATGAATAAAACTACTTTTTTTTTTTTGTAAGCATTTTTCTCTCCTTGTAGTTATTTGTTGAGATAATTAATAGCCAATTAGAAATCTATTTGCCAGTTAAAATCTATAATTCATTGGATGTGATATGATAATTGCTCATTTATAATCTCAAACATTGCACATCAGTGCATTGAGGAAATGATTCAGAATTGTTTTCCAATTATAAATAAACTTAATTGCTTGGAAAACATCCTGTCTCTTACAACCTCATAGAAGCTGGCATTGGGAACTAAGATGACACCACTTAAAGTTCTACAGCTCATCATTTAGCAGTTTAAATGCACAGTTAAAACTTTATAGATAAACATGAAGGCCAATGGTGCTATTCATACCCTGCAGATCCAGCATTTGAAGCCTAAATCAGGTATAGGGGGATGATCAGAGAAAGACAGTTACTTGCCTTGGGCCACAGCCTGCAACTCACCCAAAAACATGGAGTTTCTTACTCTAGAAACTTCAGCAAACTAAAGGGACAGTAAGAAGGAGCTGATCCATTCCAGCAGTTGATCCAAGCCACAAGAAAAATACTTGATTGCTTTTACCCTCTGAGGACTGATGTATTAATATCTCTCAACAAAATGTGTATGAAGAAACTCTGGAAAATGAGATCTCTATCAGGATTGTCCTTGCTGACAAGTGTGTTAAAGGAGCCACAGAGCCATACAGAACAGTTACCTGTAAACAAGTGAAAAAGTTGAGGGATAAGATTAAAAATATTTCCCTTTTCACTCTGCAGTTTCTCTGATAGTTGGAGATTCTTATCATGACTGCATGATGTAGGCTAGTTGACCTATTTCCCAGGGCCCAGTATTTATATCATGAATACCATAGTTAGGTTGTTTGTAGTATAGACAGAAGACCTGTCAATGGTGAAATGTGTCCTACAGAGACCTTCATCCCTGTTTCCTTTTGAAGAATGAGAACTTTTTGTTCCTAAGCAAGGTAGCTGAAATGATGCACAGACACAATGGCAACCTAGCAAATGGTTGACTAACCTGTTCTTAAACCTCTTCAATGAGAGAAACTTTGTGGTGAGTCATTCCTTAACTGACTCTGACCTCATACCCTACAGATGAGACTATAACTTATCTAAAATAAGGCATGCATGAAGCATATATATGCTTCATAAAAATTTGTCTTTTTGTATACTTTCAAAATTTGTAAATGAATGCACTTTTTTAAAAGAGGAATTTTCTCTTGAACATCACTGAATATTTCACTACCCTCATCTCCATATTATACCTGTAAATAAAACTACATCTATGCACTAGAGCAGTCTATTCTTGCTCCACCTGAAGAGAGAGAAGGCAATTATAACTAGTGAGAAGCAACAGCCCTATTCCCTCAAGTAACCCTGGGGGATCAAAAGAGGAGACAAAAGTACAGTAATCTTGTAAAAATGTAGCAACATCTCATAGTATATTGCTAGATTTGCCACTTTTATGTAATCACTATACTGTTTCCAATACAAAATAGCTGCTTGTGAGGTTTTTTTTTTTAGTATTAACTAAAAAAGACTTTATAAGACATAATATCTACTGTGACTGTGCAATACAGTTCACTTGCAACTTCAGAGCACAAAGGTCACAATGAGATCACAACTAAAAAGCATGTCTTACAGGTGAGACAGGTAGAAATAGATTCCCTTTGTTTTAAAACCTGTATATTGAACATGGGGAGTATGCTTTGACATTTAACAAATTCTTCTCTACCATGCATACTTAACATATCTCAATCTCATGAATATATAATTTACTATTTTCTAGTGATAATAACAGAATGGAGTACATAAACATATTCAAAAGAGCAGAAGAATAAAAGCTAAGTTTGCAGATACATCTCTAGTAGCTTACGATATTGTGATTTTACTCAGAAAATCAGAATTCCAAGACATGCATATTAAATAAATAAATAAATAAATAGATAAATAAGACCTATTAAAATTATGTACAAACAAAACATAGTTAAGCCAGGCTGGCATTCACTCTGCTCAGGATGTAACATACGGATTCTTGATATGTACCTAAGACCACCAGGTTATGTCTTCTGAATTTATCTAAACATTTGCCTAATGGAATATTTACAGAAGTAGTCATTACTTCATCTTCAAAAAAAAAAAGGAGAAATTGCAAATAACATTTCATGAAAAGCATACTCAGTCTTATGTTTTTTTCATGAGCAGTGAATAAAGTTAAAATGTACCTCAAACAATACAAAAATTTATTTCTGGGCATATTGCTCAATTCACTAACCTTAAACGAGGCATATTAACTGAAGGTGAGCACTGGAAGCGTAAAGGTAATACAATTTGGTCTCTTTCATACTAAAAACATTAAAGAAACGCAGATGATGAAAAATATAGAAGCTGTCTAAACACTGTTTTTGATATTAATTCAGTGCCATACTGCTTCTGAGTATGCCTCAGGAAAGAAAGCAAAATCGAAACTACAACACTGTACATAAAATATATTTTGCAGTGTAGATGGATTGCATCCAGTGTTGTTGTCATATAAAGGTTATACATGTGTAGGGTATTTCTTATTTGAAAAACATGATATATACACAGAATAAATTACAAAATCATTGAATACAGGACGGTGTTTTCAGTAGAATGGTTTTCTACTTGTTGTCTGTATTTCAGCCCACTATTAATAATCATCATTTATCTAAACTTCCTTCTTGGGGGCAGGGGGATCCCTCTTTATTTTTTATTGGTTTTATCCTTTGGTGGGTTAGTTGGTTATTTTCTGGTGGCATTGGGTTGGCCTAGAGTTTTTCTGGTTTTGTTCTCTTTAATGTTCTTGCAGACTGTGTTTTGGCAAGATAGTCTCTCAGGTAAAAGTAAGACAGTAAACCAATGTATCTAGAGTTTTTATGGTTTGAGACTGAATTTGGTTTAAAATTGCTGGATTTTTTTTTTTTTTTTTTTTTTGCTTTCCTACTTTCCCTGTGTCTGTGCTTTATTTCTACTAGTTGTTTTCTCATGGGCAATCAGGGATAGATTTGATTCCAATTTAGAATAAGATAGAATAGACCAGACCAGACCAGTCTATGTCAGTTGGAAAGGACCTACAACGACTATATAGTCCAACTGCCTGACCAATTCAGGGCTGACCAAAAGTTAAAGCATGTTGTTAAGGGCATTGTCTAAATGCCTCTTAAACACTTACAGGCTTGGGGCATTGACCACCTCACTAAGAAGCCTGTTGCAGTTTGCCCATCCTCTCGGTAAAGAAATGCTTCCTAATGTCTAGTATAAGCTTCCTCTGGCACTGTTTTGAACCATTCGCACTTATCCTATCACCAGATAGCAGGGAGAGGAGATAACACCTCCCTTTCCAGCTCCTCTCCTCAGGATGAGTAGAAAGCAGTCTCTTACACCTTTTATTATTTTTTGCATAGGATTGTCCAACATGCTAAATTTTGCTCATTGATTTGTTCTTCTCCTCTCCCCCACCCCCCCAAAAAAAAAAAAAAAAACCCCAACAGTTTTTTTCAGATTTAAAATACTAAAAAATTCCTACCATGGGCTACTACATTCAATTCTATGTAAGAAGACAGCACAAAAACTGTGCACAATTTAAGTGTCCCTTAACAGTGTCAGAAAAGGCTGATCTAGGATTTCATAAACAAATCGACCTTGTGCTGTCCTCTGCATCAGGGTGAACTTCACCCTTTAGCAATAATGGCAGTAGTAACAACAGCAATTGCAACCAGGGCTATTGGACTGCAACCAACCAGGACAATTTCAGAACAGCTACTATATAGCTCAAATCACTGAGCAAGCACACGCTTAGCAGGTTTACTATTATATTTTTCAGTTATTGACAAAGAAAATCTCCCGGGCACCACCAGGGCACCCTATCACTGTAGTAAAGCTGCTTAAAACAGAAGCTACCATGAAAAATCACTCAAAAAATTCCCTAAACCAAAATGAAAAAACCCAAACCAGCACAGCGGGGACCAGACTGTTATGGTCCACCACTTACAGGCCAGTGTTACAGAGTTCTTCAGGATGTATAGTGGCAACTGGATGATCAAAACAGGGGTTGAAATACCATCTCAGAAAAGCTGTTCGATTTATTCTTGCTGTGGATTTGTAAGAAGCTTGACTTCTTAAACATGTGGCTACCCTGTACTAAGTAAAGACTGAGAGGTCTGGTTTGTCTGGTTTTGGTTTGCAGTGCAAACTTTTAATAATATACAAGGAAAGGGTGAAATGATAGATTGATATTCACATACATAGATATTTACAACGTAAATATATAAAAAGGAAAATAAATAAATATTCCAAAGCAAAATCCATTTACTTGCTCAGTGACATGCAGGCAAACACTTCCTTCAGAATGAGACACTTTGTGTGAGCAGTTTTTGTGACTGCCTCTGCATTTGTTAATCCATCATCTTATGCAGATGTCTGAATTTAGGACATTTCTGGAAAACTAAATACCTGTTCTTGGAAAGTTTAACCAAAGATTGTTTTATTGTATAGATGATTACCTAAGCTAAATAGGGGCATGGAAGCTTCTTCTAAAGTCTTTGAAAGAATTTAGATTATGAAAGATTCCCAGAACACATCTGCTTTCATTCCACAGGAAAAATACAGAAATACATAGAAGAGAGAGATTATTTCAAAATTATTCCAAAACTGCTACAAAATTCTGCGGGGGTCTTGGACTTCAACAGTCTTCCCTACCAAATAGTCATATTTAAAGATTGCTGTGTACATACAAAGCTATGTCTTGTATTACATATTAAATGCGGAGACATACATGTGTACATATATAAATATATATAAGTGCATATTAGACACATAAAATACTGCCTTTTTTCACTCTAGTATTTCACTTGGACTAAAGGACTAAAGGACTATGACTGTATGGCAATAGGAAGCTACACAGAACAAAATAGGATAAAATAAAATAAAATACTCACCGACAGAGCAGTCATTATCTATCTAACGAAGAAAATAAAGATGATGACTGACAGAAGTGTTACCTATTGGAGGGGTTCAGATACGTGGAGTTTGTTGATTTTTGCACAAGAATAACTCTTGCTTGGTATCATTAGGAATACTGTACTTAGTATAGTCATTTGGTTTTGGTCTTAATTTCAATAAATTTCTATTAATGAAGTATTAGTTTTACCTGCAGGTTATTTCTAAACCACTTCACAGAGCAGAATTTTTGTTCTGAAATTGCTGTTTATTTTTAGGCAGTGATAGGTATTTGTAATGCTTTAACTGGACTATCCACAAATAAAAACCCTGGCCATGATGGGTTGCCATCAAAAAAAGATCACATCTATTTTACGTAGAAATATGGGAAAATGTAGTGTGTAGTTAGTGATTACTGTCATACTGATGTTGATCAGCATGTGAAAATTTCATTGATAATTGTGAAAATGACTATTCATTTTTAAAATTACACACTTTCATAAATCTCATGCTATTTTTAAGTGAATTAATTTTCATAGAATGGATATGGAATATTCTTATAGCAAAAAAAATAAAATGAAACTTAAATGAAAATTTTCATTCTGCAATGAAATATCAACATTATTTTATTGTTTATATTTTTCTTAATTGAAAGCAAATGTGAAATAAAATTAAGAGCATGCTGTCAACATGTTCAAATGGAAATTCAACAGCAACTGACAGTAGGGTTTTTCTATCTGCATGTGTGACATCTCTTCCCATGAGTTATATTGAGCTCTGTCAGGAGAGCTGAGTCTACATTAGGTTTTCTGGCATGGGTGTTACCTGGCAGTGAGATTTTTCCTCTCCATTCCTAGCTGACATAGCGCTCTGTTCACAGAACATTATAACATAGGCCTGCCTTTATTCGTGACACATAAAGCTAAAAGCATGCATAAGTCTTTGCAAGATTGATGTCTTTGATTTTAAGACCTTTAAGACCATGTCTATGCTTTCAATAGTGTTTTGTTTATAGACACTTCATTAAGCCCTGGTTCCAAAGTGATTCTCTAAAGTACTGCAGAAATAAAAATAAAAATTATAATTAAAAGTAATAGGTATTTACAAAATGTATGGAGCAACTTGCAGGAATTTGTGAAGCTGAGAAAAGATTTTTGCAAAATTCAGGAGGAGAGGATTTTATGATCTAAAAAATCCAATACATACAGCCATACTAAATGCCCACACAATTTGTACCAGTGTAAATGAAATAGTTTTCTCCTTTAATAAACACTTTGGGGAATATGTTGCAAAAAGGTTCTTGTTCCTTTTAATTTGAAAGTAGTCTACCCCTTTTAATTACTGTATTCAGGCAGTCACATACCACATTTAACAGTTACAGCCGATGAAGTCATGGAATGCTTTAAATCAGAGCAGGCAAGAGGATTTTAGAAGGAGAATATTATATTTATTGGGTTTTTCTTTATATCACTGTAAACAAGAAAAAAAAGTAGAGAAAGAAGTGAAGGAAGTCTGAGAATACACCTTATTTAATGAAAGTCATATAAATATTTTATTTAGAATTTGTTATTTCTTGGATTAAATATGTTTATTTAGTAACTTAAATCTCAATGAATATCCAAAGCATGTTTTCATTTTCAGGATCTCCTCTCAAGCAAAGAACTAAATCCAAAAATTTGACAACCATCAAAGTAATTTAAAAATCAGTCAAAAAAATATGACGTCTTTCCACAGGGATCTGGATGCTTTCACTTGTTATGAAATATTGTACATGTGTTGTTTCATACCACTTCTTAGATTTCAAGTAACGTTTCTGCTAACCAGTGTTCCTTGGAATACATTCAAATCAGTATCTGCACTTTTTTGGCATTGAAATACTGTCTGATGAGTAATGCAGGAGTTGGTTTGTTGTTGTTTAAAAAAAATAGAGAATTTTAAAGATACCTGTTATGCCATAACATTATCAGTATGGAAGGATAATGGAATATAGGGTATCATTCAACTCAAAAGTCAGCAATATTTTCATGTGTTCTGGCACAATATATGGAAGGTACTGAAAACTTTAACCAAGAAGTAAAATAGAAATAACAAACATACACAGAAAAGGAGATGTAAAAAGTCTTTTGAATTATGGCTTTATGCAGGAGGCATTTTCACTGCCTGTCTGTCTTTTAGATTATGGAATAAAAACGGTAAATTGTGATCCACAATTGGGTGTATAACAATCAAACGTTGCAAGAACATGATGTAATTTACCCCAGGTCTTGCTTATGAGGTTTGACACAGGTCAAAGTCTTTCCTTGTTTAGAGAAGCTGCTCCTGATTTAATGTTCTGTAAATCAAATTGAAGTGAGATCCACATCTGTTGAGACTAACAATGCAACTTAGTGCTAGCCAAAATTTTTCATAGTTAAATATTCTTTCAGAATATGCTAGGTTGACCAGATAAATGGAGTACACCAGTTCCTTTCAAAGATATTGCTGAAAACTTTGTAATTCAGAAAAAATAGATATTTTAGATATTGTATATAGAAGTGTGTATCTACATTATTACCACTGGCAAATAGACTTGCGTAGAATCTTGTTCCATGGTAACCTTCCAGTCAATTAGGTCTATTGATGACACTTACTTTGGTATCTCACATTATCACCTTTCTCTCCTGTCAAGCCACATTATGCTGATGACGGCACGGGACAGATGCTTCAAAGGCCACTTGTTCTTGTGATCCAGGTATAGCATCCATTAATACCCTGCTGCTCCAGAGTGGACAAAGAATGGCCAGTAATTTTTGCAGGAACTTCCCTCGAGAGAGCATAAAGGCAAATATGTTCACTGTGCCCATCTTGGTTAACCCACCCCAGCACAGGGGGACATCTTGCATCCCCAGATGTGATTGCTAAGTTCAGCTTCTGACAAGATGTGAGCTCAAATGTTCACATGAGGAACTGTGCTTTGTTTGAACTAATTCATAGCTGTCAGGCTGGATAATGATCTAGTTTGGAGATCACTAGCAGAAGGAGAAAAATAAAAATGGTCTTCATCAGAATATAGAAACTGGACTAAACAATGAGACAATCTTGGGCTGAACAATTTACAGTCTAAGCAGATGATAACTTTTTAGATAGATGAGTGGACAAAACCCCTGTTGAATAAGGACAAAACCTTCTGCTGAACTTTTTTTTTTTTGGTTGAAAATGATATATTAGTTAAGGCAACTTCAACAAATCGCTGAATGTGAAAGCAACTGAATCAACCCAAGTTGTTATAATTAATGAAATGGCTGCCTGTGCTCCTTGCTCAGGCTTCATACATATACATTGCATATTTTCTCTCTAGGGTTCTGGTGGATTTATAACATGACAGAATATCATCAGTACAGATTTCATGATACATCATCAAAATATGTAAACAATGCTGGTCTTAATATAATATAACATAATATAAAAACTAATAAATTATTAATTCCTCTGCTTTAAAGATGGGGATTACCTTGATCCTTCTTCACCCCTGGAGAGCCAAGAAATCCCATATAGTTAGAGCCTTATATGTCTCATATTAATAAAGTGAAATTTCATATTATTCCCAGGACCTTTACAGTGAAATATTGTACCTGGTCAGAGTGTCACTAAAGTAACATTACAGGGGGCATGTATTTTTTTAAGAACAGTTTATGGATATTTCTTCTAGTATCTGTTATAAATTATTCCACAGATCATGAAACAACATAAAAACTACATTTGCCTCTATATTCAGCTGGGGATGGGGGTGTTAGATTTTTTTTTTTAATTTTTTTTTTTTTTATTACACCCTCCATAGTTTAGCTGTCAAGATAGAAGTGAGGTTGATATTTCACCAGTGATTTGTTAATTCATCCATTTTACAGTCTATTGAAATGATGT
>NW_010234144.1:12494-13422 GCF_000690775.1 Eurypyga helias | reverse complement strand
TTCCTGCTGCAATGGGAAGTATACCATTGAAAGCTTAGGCTGTAGTGTTCAAAAATATTAACACTGTAGCAAGTGCTGCTGTGGTAATGAGCAATAAATGATAACTAAGGAAAAAAAAGTTATTCCTAATGCATTTAGCCATAAACCAGTTGTTTTCTTACAAACTAATAAAAGGAAATATTAAAAAAGCTGGAAACTTATTTGTAATTTTATTTTCATTTGTATTTAGTTTTAATTTTAAATTCTACTCCCCCAAATCTGTATTTTTAATGGATTTTTGTTTGTTTGTTTTAAATGGGGTGGATATAAAATGAGAGTAATGCAGAACAGAGGGTAGAAATCCATCCATAAAGTAGTGAGGTGAGTCACAGGAACAATTTATAACAAATAATGGCAATACTGTAAGTTAAATAGGGACTAAGTAACAATAAATTTTAGCCAAAAAATATTCAAAAACATGGGCTGTAGATAAATTCATCATAATCACTGCTATGCCAATTAAATATTTACAGAGTAATTGGACACTTTCTAAGACTTCTCTTGTTAACTGCATATATTCTCTATCTGGGTGAAAATACTGTCATAACAGAGAAGCAGAAATGTTACAGAGAGTCTGTTTAAAACCTGAGAGGTGTCATCATATACAGTTTTCTATTCCTGTATAAGTTACTATCCTCATGGGCAAAGCATGTGATGAATTCAGAGCAGATTTTCTGAGAGCTATTCAGGTGCTCATAAGGCAGGTCAGAAAGTTCAGGTGACCACAGCTTGCACAAATTCTTTTCCAAAAATTTTTTGAGTGTTCTACCACAGTTTTTTATACAATATTCAGATAATTCAGTTAATTTATTGATAATGTGCTGTGAAACAGTTACAGACAATGTAGTTTCTGTTCTTCTGCTCACAAGGGAAATATTTTCTAAATTTA
>NW_010234144.1:0-12463 GCF_000690775.1 Eurypyga helias | reverse complement strand
ACAATCTTTCTGGTAAGAGTATAATTGAACAGTTATAATCCTAAGTCTATTTTTACTTATCTATCAGTAATTAAGCCATTTTATGCAATACTCTGATATTTTCATTCACATTTATTTTAAAAATCTAAAAGAAAAGAAAAAAAAATATTTTCTAAAGTTTGAGCCATATGTCAGCAGGTAAAAAACTTGACACTCTAATTTCAAATATCAAATAGATAGATAGTTGAAGCACTCTTCCACAGCTGTCCATGAGCAGCTGATGCACCCCAGAACTTCTCTGTGTCTTGCCTTCTCTTCCAGTGTACAGCACAAATGTTACTCCACTTGCAGGGTGAAATTAGACCTGACTGAAAAAGACAATCCAAAACCAGAGAGGTTATTTTTCAGGGAATGATTTACCCTATCATTTCCACAGTGGGTATGCAAGCCTGTGAACAACAAGACTAGTAAAAGATAAGCCAGGGTCATAGCAGGCACTTCCGCACCACCAAAAGAAAACTAGCTTCTAATAGTGATCTAAGGAATGGCAATTTATCCCAAGTAACAAGTCAGCTACTTCGCACAGGAATTTGTCCATACTTCTTCTACTGAAAAAGTATTAACTTATTCTTTCACATTTTCTGGTGCCTCTAGGTTCCAGCCACCAAAGAAACACGAGCATTGGAGCTCTCGTCCTGTGCTCACATGAAATAGAACCCCCTCTATGTCATAAACTGGAAATTTGACTCCGGTCATTGCAACATAGTGAATAGTAGATGAATATAGGCCAGAACCCTGGTTCTATTAATTTTGAAGGATCTTTAGGAAAAAAATTTACAAAAGGAGTTGGATGGGGGTATTTTTCTCCCCTGGCCTAGGGTCTGACACATTTTTATTGAGTTTTCTATATTCAAACAGAGATATACAGACACGTAACAAAGCTACTGCAAATATTTAGCTTTATCAGTAAGCACTACTCAAACAAAACCTTGGCTAGAAGAATGGGTGATGGAGAAATGAATAAGAGAGCAGCCTTCTAACTAACCATTTATCCAGATTTCATTTTTGTTACTTTCTGATATAAAAAAAAAAAATAAAATAAAAGCATTACTGATCATTTCAGCTTTTTATCACTTTGGCTAATTTCAAGTTCTACAGTGATTTTGTTTTCTTTGTTGAAACATGGTTTATAAGGAAAAGTATATACAATTTATTTTTAGACCAGCTAGTAGAATTGAGAAAAGAGTCCTTGCTATCTGAAAGAAGTAGCAAACTTCAGTCTAAACACAGACTGACAACATTTGTTCTGAGTTTAACTTAATTATGTGAGTTTGGGTTTTCTTAGTGCTTGACTAAGCTTTTGACAACTTGTGAAGTGGTATGTGAGTCCTGCTGAGACTGAGAACAAGATGTTGTTTTATAAATATACTTGGCAAAGAAAAAGAGGAATTCATGGTGAAAATGAACTTGTAAAGATTCAGGAATGAGGGTACATGAAGTAAACTGGGTTTTGGCAAGCCCATTCAAGTAAATTTACCTAGCATATTAGCCTGAGGGAAGAATAAGTTTTTCCATTCACCCGTCATTCATTCTGCATCTCCCATTTCAATTTCCAAACCCCATTCTTCCCTCTAGGAAAGCACTACTTATTGTGATTTAGCTGGGAAAAATATGGCATCACATCCTACACAAAACCAAAAATGCAGCATCAGGCCACCACTCCTAAGGTCTCTGACTCACCATGGGCCCAGCCAGCTCCTGGACACAGCTATGCTTCTCTGTTAAAATGTCAAAAAGGGACAGTGGGTTGGTAAGGGAGATAAGCAAGCTCTTGACTTTGACTCTAGGGCACACAGATAACCTAAAAGAACTGAAAGGTCTTAAATTGCTCTAGAATGACTGTAAGATTTTGGAGGCAAGCTCTGCATGTTGTAGCAAGGGAAATGCTATCAGATATAAATAAAAATAAAATCAAAATGAGTGTTGCTAAGCACTGCAGCAGGTTTCCTAGGGAGATTGGGAAACAGATGATCAACCTGAGTTTAACTTTACAATTATCATTGGTTACAGCACATGTTCAAGGGACATTAAATAAGAATTATTTTAAAAGTTTTGAAATTTTACCCATTTTAGCAGCTTGTGTAGGAATTGCTGAGAATATGTTCATATACATACTGCCCTTCTGACCTTGTATGTAAATGAAAGATGTGCATGTTTTCCTGTATTATATTGTGGTTTAACGTTAAATAGACATGATGCAAAATATAGAAATCTAAAGCATCCCTACAAAAGCAGGAATAAAGAGAGATCAACTGAGCCAACTCTTTACCCCCAGATAAGATCAAATAACACACCTCTAAAAAGTTTAAAGTTTTCCTAATGCTTAAAATAAACAATCATTTCTGAAAATGAAACTTATAACTTCTCATTCTAGTAATCAGAACACTAAAGACACAGAAAATCTCCAGCCTTCTTATAAGAAACATTTTCACCTTGGGAGACTGCTATAAAGTCTCTGGGACCTATTCATCCTTCCTCTCCAGGCACACAATCTTCTATTTTTAAAATAAAACAAACCCAGTCCTCCAGGTTTTCCATTCTTTCTTCACTGGTCCTGTGTGTTCTATTGAAGTTTTGCTCATCTCTTCCTTATTCAAGCTTTTCTCCAGCTTTCTAACAACATCTGAAACTGAAAATATTTCTGTAGTTACACTATTTGGAGAGAAATATTTATACCTCACCTCATTTTCTGCTTGCAACATGCTTCCTAGCCTGTCAGAAAATACCATTTGTCTTTTCAACAGCATTAGTTGTTTATTTGGATATACTTCCAGCCCTCCATATCCCAGATATGTACTTTTCCCTGTCTGGTTGTTATTGTGCCTGTATATTTTGATTTATTTTTCTTTATTTGTGCATTTTTTATACTTTACTGTGTTGAATTTCATCTTAAAGACTTCTGACAATTTCATCAATTTATCAGGATCGATTTAAATTCACAACTTATCCTCCGAAGGGTTTGCAGCACTTACTGTTTGGTGTCAAGGCTGATAAGTCATCTAAGTTGTTAATGAAACCATTCAATTACATGGGACATAAGACAGATCTCTGCAGGGCCACCCACATCAAGCATCTTCTTAGTTTCTTGACAGCAAACTGTTGATATTTGCTATTTAATCTTGATGATTTCAACCTGATGTGAATCTGCCTGTTGGTATTTTAATCTGTACCATATGAAACTGTCTGAAAACTAGGGAAACAGAACTCCATTAAAAGGTGATTGTAAATTGCAAATAGACCACTTACCTGTCTTATAGAAGTTCATTTCTATTGTGTATGAAATTCTGTCTGGAAAGAAAAAGAAAGAATACACTGAGAGAGCGCTTTAGTTTGCAATCACAAATTCTGTCATAACATGACATTTTCACCTATATTGTCTTCCATCTTTGTATTCTGTACAGATAATTGCATAGCAATATGCTTACTCTTCGCATTCCATCCAGTCAGCTATCATATTATCATTCTCATCACTCATACAATCTTCAGAAAGTGTGAACATCTATCATCCACCTCCTTCGCTTTCCACACCTGAGGCAAGTATATGTTAAACTCTTGTGCCATTATTAATTCAGTTTGTATGGGATATAGATCACCTTAACCTGAGATGAGAATAAACTCTACAGTATTCTATTTATAATTTTATTCTTTCTGTCACTATGAACAACTGAGATTCAAGACTTACAGAAGTAAATCAAATTATTTTGGTGTTCTTCTATAGCAAAAAAAAAAAAAAATTCCAATTCTCTTTGGGTAACTAGCATTTTTTGATTTAATTGAGCTTCGGTCCATTTGTCCTGCTATGAGAGTCCATCCCAAATATTTGTAAAACCTCCAAAAAAAAAAAAAATCTGCTTATATCAGCATAAAACTTTGTTTTAAAAAACAAGGAAACAAAACTCATTATTTCAGAAGTCTGAGGATGCCAAAAACACCAAATATTTTGTTTTCTGTCTTAGACAAATTTGGACTCAGCTGTGGATATCCTTGAAGATGATGGCTAGAGATCTAGAATTTTATATGATGTTCCATGAATAGAGCAATATACTCAACAGATAACAGATTCAATGGCTAACCTCTGTTTCTTTGGTGGCACATTACAATATTCTGTAAGAGCTGAGCTGTCAGTAGCACTGTGCTGCATTCATGTTACTCACCCCAGAAGTGATGGAATTGTGAATAACTGAAGGGAATGCATGATCCATTTGAAAGGAAAAATGTTTAACCTCACTAGAAATTCAATAGGAGGAATCACACTGATCCGATTTCATTAAGAGCTTATAGGAATTTCTTTGATATTTCTACTGAAAGGGTTTCAGGAATTTATGCTATTTTAGGACATCTGAAGAAAGCAAGAGCTGTGTGTATACAGTAATGGTTGAGGGATGGTACAACTTCTCACTGAAAAACACAAAAATTACCAAACATAAAAATTACCAAAAAGCAGTATCCTGTAGAGAAAACAAGCAACCGAAAACAACCAACCAGCAACTAAAAAAACCCACCAAACTAAGTCTCAATAAATGATATTGTAGTAAGTCTTATTTTAGCCTCTGGAGTCTTGGGGAGCGGGGAGAAGGGAACTCGTTATCACTTTTAATATATTCCTGTGTCATTAATATGATTATTTGATCATCCTAATGGCAATTCCCCCAGTCATATCATAATATGTTTCTGAAATAAAAAAGGTGTATTTCTATATTTGGCTATTGAATTGCCAAATTTTATCCCACATTATTAAAATCACAAATTGATAATAAAATTTAATAACTTCATTGAATAAGTAATTTTCTGTTTAATTTTTGCAAATTCATTTCATGATATATTAAGTTTGCTTTTCTTATATTTTTAGTACAACTCATTAATCTGATATGACATTCAGTAACTTAAAAAGAATGTGATATTACACTATATTGATCTGTTATCTTCTTAGGTGTTTCATAATTTTTTAGGAATCCCTTTTAACCTAGTGTCATCTGGATTTATTTAATTTATTTATTTAGAGGACAGGTGATAACTTCTGCTCTTGTTTTGTACAGAAGTAATGATTTGTTACCCTTTTAGAGGAGGAAAAATTTCAGGGAAAATAAAAACATACAATACTTTAAAAACAGAATGATGCAACAGAAGTCAAAATCTATGATATCTTTTTCCTCAAAAAACACCAAAAAATGTCTTTTTAAATGTAAAATCTGAGGAAAGATATGTAGGAAAATGTTGGCACTTTGAGTATAGTCTCGTATTATATTTAATTTTATTTTATTTTTAATGGTGCTAAGTCCATTGTGGTTATCTTCAAGACACACAATGAGATAATAATCATTTCAAGTTCTTACAATCTGATTACCTGCACCTTCAAGGTGCAATTTCTGCTGTGGCTGCCTGGAGCCATATTGATTTAAACTTGTCTATTAGGATGCATGTCGTTGGCTCCACAGAGTGAATTTGCACTCATTAGTGCTTTACTAGAAAGAACACACAAACTAAGACTCTAGAGTGAAAGACTGGGTGATTCTCTGTGTTTCATTGATTTTGGTTGACTTCTGAATACCTATCCATACACATGAAATTGCCAAATCAGTGATCAGTGCAACAAAAGAAATGGCTGCAAAGAGTGGCTCACTGGATACTGTTGAGTATAGAGGAAAGAGAGTAAGTGTAAACTAGAAGAAATAGCAAGATCATTTCCTTCCAAAGTCCAATTTGTAAAAGTCATTACTTCAAAATAAGGATTTTAAACACATCTTTGACAACTAACACCAAAAGGCTACAGTTCCAAAGAATATATTCATTACAATGTATTTCACAATCTTTAATCAGTAAAATGTAAAGCAACTGCTATGATAGTGTGGTATCAACCATCCAGAAAACATCAATCTTTACTGGCCCTTTTTGTCACACTGTTATAAGAAGAGTGAAGATGCAAATAACTAAAGCCACGAAAGACTACAGTACCTAATTACTATAGAGGTAAGGACACTGACATTAATATAGGAAGTATTCTAAAGTATCTGTTAGGGAAATTCTGAGATAACGTTTCCTAGCTCCTGAAAAGAGACAAAATTTTGTAACCATTTTATACAGAGGGCTTGTTATATTGCTCATCCTATACTGACAGTGCATTTTGATTTCTGTAGAGGATCTGTAAATCAAAAAATTTTGACCATCTTAGGTATGGAAAAACATTACACAGCTTTCAAGAGGTTTTATTAGGGCTTTAAATCAAAAGCAGAGTGTTATCAAATCCAGACAGTGGAGTGATCAAAATCCAGTATTATAATATAGTTCTCAGTAATGAGCAGACATAAATTTTATAATACAGAACGATTGAGCATGTACTAAAATTCTTTGCTGTGATTCTAGACTACATTTTCTTCAATCTAACATGGGTTTTGAGTTTAATGTGATATGAAATTATTTTAAAGTCATGCTTCAGCTTGCTTTTTTATGACAGGAAGTACTATATAGATAAATAAAGTACAACTCTGTAAATTACATAATATGTCTAAAAGCTGTACATTCATGTTATCTATGTGGTGCTTGTGTACTATAAAATTTTAATTTGTATCACATTTACTAGTTGTGCTATCAGAGGATTAGTGCCCACAAACAGATCCTTACTTCTCTGAGTCATCTTGGTTATTATCTGATATTAATGCTGTGTCTGATATAACCCAATAATTCAAACTTTTTCTATAGTGCGAAGAAGGGATAGGTAACTCCTAAGAGAAATTTATTCCATTTCACAATCTCTCTCCAGCAGAAATGAGATACTTCAGTCTCTGAAGATATACACCTCTTTCCATTAACTACAGAAGTAGCATAGATTATCTTAGACTAAACTTTCAGGTAGCTAAGGTTAGGTGAGATCAATTTCTTATCCTTCCCTAGTGCTAGAATACCCAGACCATTTTGAGATGTGCTAGCATCTCACTTAATTAGAAATTATTCTGCTCTACAGAATCAGCAAACATCTGTATTAAATCATAATGCATGCTCAATCAGGAAATCTTAGGGGAGTTACATTCCACACACTAACAGCTTCTTTCTTGTAACTTTGAATGCTCTGGGTTTACCTTTATGATGCAAAAGGAAAGAGGGAAACAGAAAATCTAGACATGGAAGAAAGAAAAAAACCGTGAAGAACAGAAACTGCTATAAAACTAGATTCTGGTGACACAATGACATTTTGCACAAGTGACTTCTGTGGCTCCATTTGCACTACTTTCTTGTTTATCTTTGTGCTTTGTTCAAGGTGACTTAAAACTTTCCTTCACCAATAGTGTGTGTACATTTGCAACACTAAATACCAGTGGATATCTTTTTATTTGCATTCCTCAAAGTAGAAATTTTCTAGCTAACATCTTGGGCATAGAATGGTTGAATCAGGAAAAAAAACAACAACAACAAAAAAAAAGAGATATGATATCCTACAATTAATTTCATAGGGAAGCATGAATAAACTTAACTCATTCACATAAATATAGCAGTTCCTATATTCAAACTGGTTTCCTGAGTAGCTCAACTGATCAAATCACCTGTTCCTGCCAACAAAAGCATGTGTTCCCTTTCCTTCCTCTTCCTCTGCCTACCCCTGCTGTAGCTTTTACTAGTAAGATCACACTCTCAGGTGAACACTGGCTTTCATAGGATCTTCCAGATACCAGCTCAATGTAGGAAACTATCGGTAGTTTGCTTCATTATGGTTAATTTTCTGCCAGGTTAATTAGTTGCATTAGTTCATGGCTGGTGCAAAAAAAACGCTGGGGTTTGCACAAGGCTTAAAATGAAAACATGCACCTGGGAGTGATAAGTACTGGGGCTTCCCTCTTCCAGTCGAGATGAACACTTAGATTACCTCATCAAGTTGATTAGAAATGCAACTGCAAGTTGTGGTTTCATGACTGGTTTAATACAATCTAAGAACACGCTGCTACTATTCATACTACCTCCTTTATGTCAGCATTGATGGTTACACAGGCTAAAACTATGCCAGCATATAGTAAATGACTAGTTTTCTGTCTTAGGCTCTGTATAGCTCTCCAGAGGGTATAAAACATGAGTAAGATAACATAGAATTTATAACTTGTACTTGTAAATGTGGCTTACTGGATTCACAAAGCTCCTAAAACTGGACAGAAGTATTGGAAACATACTTTTAAGACCTGAACAGTGTTTTCAGGACACGTAGCAGTGTGATGGCAGTATAAAAGGTCCCCGTGGTACTGTAAACATTCAGTGATGCCACTATATTAGTACACTAAACAGCTTTTCTATTTACAGTTTCTGTTTAACAGTATATGTGATCAAAGATTGAATCTGAAGAATATGAAACATTTTAACTCCAGTGACATACATAGCTGGGACTTAAACATTTTGTGAAAAATGTTGTTGCTGTTCCTCCCAGTGTACCTTTCTTCTCAACAGTTTTACCTTCCTTATGAATTTCTTAAAAGCCATCAACGAAGGGAAGTGCAATAGCAGTAATTCAACCTCCACTTATATCTATATCTTTCTGTCTATTTTCTTCAGCAAAATATCAACTGATAAAACCTAATTTCTGTGTGCAGGTAACTGGAATTCAGCAGCTTGTGCTGCATGAAGAACACGCATAACAATGTGTGGTGTATAACAATGATTGACTTGAAGACGCGGCTGACTTTCACATTATCTATGTGTGTGCCAGCATGTCTGAGACTTTATTGCTGTCCTGAAACACAAATGCATCATCAATTTAATCATAATATCATGTTGGGATTTGTCTGACCTAACTTTTATTAGACTGCAGGTCTAAGACATCAACTCAGTTCCCTCCCATTATTATAGATGCCAAATACAAGTGGGATGAATCATCCTCTGTGGTGTGCAAGTGTCTCTACTTACTAAAAAAGGTTAGATTAGCTTTGGGATCATGCCTTACTAATCTAGCAAAAGCAGAGTAAGATTAATCCTTTGTCTCTAACGAATTCTATTAATGTGAATGGCATATCTATTAGCTCTAGTTTTATATATATCAGGCTAGTTTTTGTGGTGTGCTGGGAAATACTGATTCCTACTGCCTTCAGACAGAAGATGATAACCCTTCCTATTGACTTAAACCAGCAGACCTATCTCACACACCAGTTAAAATGCTCACTTTTCTGATATAGGAGGTGAAGGGAATATTTCTGAAGTAATCCAGGAGTAGACTGATGCAGGAGTATCTTGTACTTACCTGTTGTTAACATTTCTCCAGCTTTTGCTGTGCTGGACACTATACAATGCAGGACATGTAAAGTTTCTGCTTTAACTTTACCTTATATATATAAACAAAAACCAGATGCACTAGAGAACAAAAAGCTTCATACTTGGTGGTATTTAATATGTCACAACTATCTACTGATTGTGTCAAAATGTCACTTTCAGCTGATAGCTCAGTAATATGTGAAAAGTTCTCAAAGGTTAAAACTTAAGTCTGCAGTTACCTCTGTCTTTTTCAGATGAGAGGGATCTTTGTTCTTAAACTTCTGAAAACCTGAAAAGCAAGATATACCTTATCTGTTTTGCAAATGCATGCAACTTTTAGATCAGTGGGACATTGTAGTAGTTGTATAATTAGTTTTATGGAATGCTGCCTCTGCAGTTTATGAGCAGTAGCTTATAAAAGGTGGGTAATTATGAGTGGTTTCCATTACATATATTTAAAAAATCAATGTCAACACTTTTAAAAGAAAAGAAAACATTGCTTAACTCCTACATGTAGTATTCAAGTTGAGTATGATTGCTTCATACTGAAACATCTGTGGGTGATTCTTTTTTTACAAACAAAAGTAAAGTGCGTAGAAAAGATCATAGATAATCACTGCTTAGTTTAAACAGTGATGATACGCAGTATCAGTCCTTTCTCTGCATTCAAAAAATTAACTCTGGACCTACTCCACTTAAGTCTTTTAATGTAAAGGAACAGAAAAAACCCAATATTCTGCATTAATGTCAGGGAAAAGGTAAAGGCCCACTGACTCCACAGTGCTTTCTTAAGGCCAATACTATAAATACGCTATCAGGATTTCTGCTCTAGTGGTGACTTTTCTAATTCTCTGATGTCAGAGCTGAAGTCCGAAGAACCAAGTTATCATCAACACCCAACACACCTTATCATATATATCAATCAGACAAGACTATCCATTGTAGTGTGTGACTATACAACTGTCACCCTCTGGGTAATCACAACTTCTCTTTAGATGCTTGTGCCACAAATCACTCAGGAATGGCAGCTCTTTTGTGAGCAGATACACATATCCACACGCAGAGCAGCACTCTCCTGAACTCTCTATCTGCAGTCACAGGGGACAGCAGGGACTGATCGGCTGAGGACGTCTTCACTCTGTAGAACTCATCTAAATTATAAAGACTGAAAGAAACAGACCCTGCATGGGCTTCTGGATGGCAAAGTGGGGCATTTTTTCTATATTGCAAAATGTAAATACAAATTATGTGTATAAAGGGTGAAGAAACAGATTCACAAAAGCAGAAGATAATGATTGGGTTTTTTCCCTCTGCTTATGCACAAGTTCAGTATTTTTACATTTCTCTTATTTTTAAGGAATCCCCAAAATTCTATTCAATATGTAAAATCCAAAGACAAATGAAATATACCCCTAAATGATATTTTTAATTACTAGGTTTTCTCAACAGACAGGTTAAAATTTCTGCCCTATAAACAGTGTGTTTATATTGAAAGCTTTTGTTTAGTTTACTTTGTTACACACTGCAATATAAGTATATAATTAATGACAAATTCTCCCATTTCTTTTTGTAGATTATATGTGTATTATAGAATATATTGGAAGAAAATAGAAATAATATACAGTAGGATTGGAAAGCGTTTTGCAGTCTTTTAATCCTACATACCTTCTTTCCTTCCCAGAAATTAATAGACCAAAATTGTAGTTGTCCTCTTATAATATTAGAAGTGTTCCTTTACCTGAGACTAGCAAAAGAAGTCCTTTAACTGAAATAATGACAGTAAGAATGTGCCTTCTCAAGAGGAGCGGTGTGGGAGGGAAGAGAATAAAAAATTAAAAAATCCTTTGAATACCTTATGAGCTGTTGAGTCTAAATGAACCAGAGTCTGGTGATTCTGTATGAATGAAGTTAAGTTTCACTGACTGACTGATTGACTGTAAATTGCATTTCATTATCTTTTACTCTTTCTATTATAACCATGAAGAACTGCGAATTAGCAGGATTATGGATCTCAAATGCAAAAATATAACTTCTGGTCTATGTCTCATATCAAATTTGCTGGACAAAAGCCACCAAGAAAAACACATTTCTTGTGTTAAAGAGCACTTTTGAGGTTTAAGGAAAAAAAGTCATGAAAATGTAATCGTTTTCTTTCATCTTTGTAGAAACTGTGTGTGCACACATTTTATTTAACTGTTGCAAAATGTTCCAAAGTCGATATTTATTCCTTTTACTTGATTCAGTTTAAAAAATTTAATCATTCTAGCTTTATATCATATTATTTAGTGTTATTAAAAGTGTATGGCACAGTCTGTTCTACATCTTTAAAAACCTAAGAATCTTCAGAAATTTCCAAGCAGAGAACTATGTTAAATTGAAATTAAGACTAAAAATTAACAATGATGGGAGTAGGGAATAAAAAGAACAACAAGACTTGTGGTAATTATCAACAATGTTATAACTGTAGGTCCAGTAATAGCTATGCTGCTTAAAAGTTTTTCCACTTTTCATGTCAACCTTCCTAGAGACAAAGAATTCACAAATCTATATAGGCCATTTTCGTGGTTATTTGACCTAACAGTTAAACATATGCATGATCTCAGTTAATCTAATTTCACCTTTGTAATCACAATTTATCCAGCTTGAAATTGCAGCTATTGTATTACATTTGTGGGCAAGACTGAAGAGCCTTCTATTATCTGTTCCTCATGTATGTATTCAACCTGTAATACAATCATCTTTCTGGTAACTAAAGTTGAATTCTTGAGCCTCTTAATAAAATGAATGTTTGAATTCATTGCAAAGAACACACTCATTTCATGTGTTCCTAGATTTTCCCGAGAGTCAGTCCAGGACATCCAGGAAAGCTGCCTTAACTTGTTTGCTATGAATATTCATGATACAAAAGTGCTGGGATGCCTCTTTGACTCACAACAAAACCCAATTATTTCTTTACCTTAAATAACTCTGGTTATTCTGGGACACTACTGTTCAGACAGCAGAGTTGTCTGTGTGCTCTCTTGTTTCAGGAAGACTCAGAAGAACATTGTTTGGATTGTGAAACCCTGATTTTTTCCCTCCCTTCATGTCCATATTCCTTATCTTCTCTCACTGTACCCTATTAGGTAGATCTCAACTTTTTCAGATATATAAGCACAAGACAATCAGTGGGGAGGCCAACAAATCATAGAACCATAGAATC
>NW_010234143.1:0-51457 GCF_000690775.1 Eurypyga helias | reverse complement strand
ACATTCTATCCCTTCCTCCAGTTAATTTATGAATATATTGAATAGGTACACAAAAGTACCTAATACTGTATATTAACCAAAATAATGCACTGGCAGCCATTGACAATGCTGGAAGTAGCATTGTTCAAGGACCAAGAGGAGCCTGGCTGCAGCAGCCCAAAAATCTCATCGTTTAGACACCAAGGATTTAGGAGAACCAGAAATGAAAATTGCAGTAGTCAAGTCACTTAGTGATTTGGACACGATTAAAGATTTCAATAGGGTAGTGGCTGGTGCAGGTCTGGGAAGAGCAATGAAGTAGAAGGCTGATTTAAGGAAAATAACATGTCATTGGGAAGGAAACAGTCAAAAAAACTGCTTAAGGTTGGAGTCAGATCCCTCAGAGAGTGAGTAATATTTTGGTGTAGGCTGGATAGGGAGGTAGGTAGTGAAGGGCAGAGGGAGGGGTTGGTTGAAGAGACACAAATGCAATCTTCCAGACACAGTTGGAGGAGTACTTTTGGAGACCACTCTGAACAATGTTAAATTGAATGATGTCCCCTAGAGAAAATGAACCTCAGTGACAAAGCCTGGATGTAACTCACCATGCTGGTTTTGGTTGGGGTAGAGTTAATTTTCTTCATAGTAGCTGGGGTAGGGCTCTGTTTTGTATTTGTGCTGGAAACAGTGTTGATAACACAGGGATGTTTTCGTTACTGCTGAGCAGTGCTGACACAGAGTCAAAGCTTTTTCTGCTCCTCACCCCACCCCACCAGCGAATAGGCTGGGGGGGCACGCGAGGGACACAGACGGGACAGCTGACCCCAACTGACCAAAGGGATATTCCATACCATATGGCATCATGCTCAGTTTATAAAGCTGGGGGAAGAAGAAGGAAGGGGACACATTCAGAATGATGGTTTGTTTTCCCAAGTAACCATTACATGTGTTGGATCCCTGCTTTCCTGGAGATGGCTGAACACCTGCCTGCCAGTGGGGAGTGGTGAATGAATTCCTTGCTTTGCTCTGCTTGTGTGTGCAGCTTTTACTTTACCTATTAAACTGTCTGTATCTCAACTCACTATGTTTCTCACTTTTACTCTTCCAATTCTCTTCCCCATCCCACCGAGGAGGAGTGAGCGAGCGGCTGTGTGGGGCTTGGTTGCTGGCTGGGGTTGAACCACAACACTCATTTAGAAAAACAATGTGCAAATAAATAAATGTTCCAGGAAGAAACTACATTACCACCGGAATTGACTTATGTGAAATTTGTCAAGTTAAATGTCTCCGTGTTACTGATTTCACCATATGTTTGCAATTTTTTTGTTTCAGAGCAGCTGGTATTTTCCTAGGATGTTCAGGTCATGCCCCTATTGTCTAACCATGACTAGCAACATTAAAACATTTCCCAACCACATAAAGTCTGAAAGCTCTTTCTTAACTAGCTGCACATTATTTTGTTTCTTTCTCTTTGTTCTGCAGATGCAGTTCACAAATGTGTGGACTCCCTTTATGAAATCAATCCCTCCTTAAAGAATTGGGCTTCCTTTTTTTTTTTTTTTTTAATCTTAATCACTCTGCTAGGATTATGTCTTTGAATTGAAGCATTGTTATCAATGTTTTGCAGGGAAAGTAAAGCATGTTAGAAGAAAAACATTACAGTGGGTGTTGCTGCTGAAACAGTGCTGGGAAGGTTAGGCAGCTCCTCTATAGCTACATGGGCTTCTGGCTGCTGCAGTTAATGAACAGGGATCTGTCAGGCTGACATGACTGCTCCATCCCTCTGGTTGAGAAGCTGCTGTACACTATCATCAGTGACTGAGAAGAAAATGTAAAGTTTATCCTGCAGCTGAAAGAAATCAGTGAGCAGTAAAAAATGGGGACAGGTCAGTAATGCAGAGTGAGAGAGGTGAATCAATTTATAAAGCAAGTGGTGTCAGGCAACACACATTCTGAACATGATCAAAGCAAAATTATACATCTAGAAATAATAAAGGTGGCTTGTATGATGCATTCGTATTCTCTGGAAAATAACTGCCCTGCAGGGGACATCATTGTGTATAACCAATTGAGCATGAGCTCCCAGTGACAAAATGTCATCTGAAGTGTCACTGCAATTTTTGGATTGATAAATACATACATACCTACCTGTGAGTCTGTGTAAATCTTCAATGGGAGTATAAAGTTTATTTCTTGCCTAGACACATTTGGAGGGTCTGCGCAGCTCTCCGCATGACCAAATAGAGGCTACTTGGTGGCTACCAAGTTGCAGCAGTTGTGCTGCAACTAAAAGGTTTGAGCATACATCCTGCCTGACAAATTTCATGAGTCCTCAAGCTCGAAATGACCTTTCTGTGCCCTGCAAATGCGCGTGGGGCTGAAGGACACACAAAATGGCAAAGCTGACAGAGCTGGGGGTGGTGCCCGCACAGCTACCATCACGAGTCCAGGAAGCGTTCACCAGCTCCAGGCTGGTGCAGCAATAACAACTCTGCTACGAGTCAGGCTTTGTTGTGGACTGACACAGCTGAAGTACATCCAGATCTGTGTGGATCGGCAGATCCAATTTGATGGCTTTGCCTCGAACAGTCCATACTTTGCTACGCTCTTTCTGTCAGCACACAGTTTTCTTGAGCAGGCAGATACACACTTTATACTCTGACATTCCAGCTATTGTTTCTTTCCAGCTTTGCCCGCTAATTTTAGTGCCACTTGGCTGCCTAATGTGAGCCACAGACATGCCCTGCAGCAAGGTGCCACGCAGAACTGTGGATATGGCTCTTCCTGTGGCCGTGGAGAGGCAGGGAGAGCAGCCCGGACAGTTTTCTCAGGACTGGGTGGCAGTAGCAGTGTGGGTCCCCCACAGATCTTCTTGCCCTACTGTCACCCCAGGGCCCACCCAGCATCTGTGCCACTCTGTGCACCAGCCCATGCTACTGCCTCCAGCTCACAGCAGCAAGGGACGCCTGGACAGCAGGGAGGTGGCTGGAGGAGGAGGGGTGTAAAGCCCCAGTGGTTTCGGTACACCCCCATCAGGCAGGGCTTACCTAAAACCGCTGCCAGTCCTTCACCAGTGAAATGCCCTAAACGAGAAATCAGGAGGTCCACAGCAAATGTCCTTGCTGAGGGTCTCCTGCCTGCACCTCTATGGTGTGTAAACCCACCAGGTGTCAAATTCCCAAATCTATCTTGCCCCTCTGCATCAATAACTGCCTGCCCAGGTTCACTGCATGTATCTCTACACAGATGCTCCCATGTTCTCTGGTCAGAAAGAGTCAATTTACCACCCAGTTATGCCAGGTGGAAACACCACTGCCATTGCTCTGCCACGAGACCCAGGATTGCTGCAACTCCAAAACCTCCTTCCAGAGCAACAGTGGCATTTCCATACTACTGCCTTGTCCCTGGGACATGCGGGTGAATTTCTATCTCCTCTGAGCAAGCAAACCCTGGCAAGAGATAAAGTCATGTTTTAAAGAACTGCTGCCTTGTCTTACAAGCCCAGAAAATCGATGGGGCTTGTCCTCCTTTGTCATTTAGATAGCCTGCTTATTCTTGGGATTTTTGTCTGAACGACACTCCTAAATCCCTCTCTGGATCTAACTGCCAGAGATTTGGGGTTTGCTATTTCACACTCAGTACTTCCATATGGACTGGAAGAGGGGCTGGTCTCCATCACCCCTTCAGGGGAGCAGCCAGGGTGTCAATTCCCATGCCCCCCTCCCCCCATCCTCTCTGCAAAGCCAGAAAGATCTTGGGAGCAGTGGAAGTCAGGAGAAACACTCCCACCCAGAGGAACATGCTGCAAACCAGCAGCCCCCAGGCACAGCGTTGCTCGGCTGGGGGCAATGGGGGCTGCCTGGCTTCTCTCTCTGTGGTGTTCAGAGCAGTGTCCATGGAGGGCAGAGCACGCCAGAGTGGGTGGCACCCCCAGGCCTGTCTTGGTGGTGGTCTGCAGCACTCCCTCCATCACTCCCTCCTGGCCTGGAGGGCAGCTGGAGCCCAGCTGTCCTGCACTGACCTTGAAAACAGGCGGCACAATACGTGCTGAGCTTCGTTTCAGACCACACAGGCAGCAATCCGGAAATGACACGTCTTTTTCTGGATCCGGCCCTTCAGTAGAAGAGAGAAAATCCCTCTCCTTGGCCGGGCTCATCCTCAACCTGGTGTTTGGCTTCATTGCACTCGACATGGTAACAAACATCTGGCTGAATTTCTCTTCCCATCTGGGCCCTTCCGGTGGTTTCCCTGTCCCGGCTGACATTTCCTTCCACTCTTACTTTACAAGGAGTTCTTATAAGCCTTTCTACATGTTTTTCAGAATTAACAGGAATTAACAAGCACTTCCCTCCATACTCTTCCTGTAACTATCTTTCAGCTTAATAGGTGCAGTGTTTCCAGTACCCAGTTTAGGAAAATATGACATAGAAACATGACATACCAGAATCTTGAGGAATCACACAGAAATTACACATGCTAAATGGGTAATGAAGTCTGTAACTGAAGGCAAGACATTCTCTCTTTGCTAGCTCTCTGGGGATTATTTTAACATCTTAACCTTTAGGAAGCACTGAAGACATAAGATTCCATTCTTTTCTTCTCCTCCCTAAAGAAGAGCCCTGCTTTTCTAGACTGTATGTTAAAAAGAGAGGATGAACTATTTTATTTAGTTTTTAAAATTCCTCTGAAGGTATATTTTGGTAATCCAGCTAGGAACATAGGATGTCACATTTAGGAGATTTTTTTGAATGCTACATAGTCTCATCTATGTAGTCTTATCATCCAGAAGTTATATTTAGGGAAATGAGAGATCTATGAGTGAAAGAACATGTATGCAACAACATGGCATCAGGGAATGGCCAATGACTAGACAGGCTTCAAGAATTCAGCACAGAGAAGAAAGGTGACTGTGGTTTCTAACCTCCAAGATTAGCAATAAGGATTTAGTGAACTGGATGCTCTTGAGACTGTTATATTGGAACATGGACAAAATGAAAGATACTTTGATCTACAGTTCCCATTTAGGAAACCCTAAAATTAGCTACAGTATATCTGAGGTGCTGAGTGTATCTCATAGACCACTGAGCAGGTCTGTAATTAACTTTGGTTCTTTGAGTGCAAAAGGACAAATGATTGATTATCATCCAGGCAACAGGCCTGGAAAATGCAGCTCTGTCATGGATATATGGGTATATAATGCTCCCTGCTAATTCTAGTTCAGTTATATGGTGTAGTATTGGGATAAATTGCTCAATTTTGGAAAATACTATTTTTAAGATCAGATATTAGAATACACCGGATAAAAATGCTCTGGGGAATGAAAGCTAGCAGCAAGCACTGAGGACACATGGCAAAGCCTGGGATTGGAGCCTGGGGCTTCCATTCACACTCCTGACCACAACACAAGAATATTTTGGGGAATTTTCTCAGATCACCTCTGCCTAACGGCTACAGAGTGATACAGCCCAAGGCTGCCTGATTCTCTGCACAGGCTTGTGTCACCAGTGGAAAAGGGGCAGCGTGCTGAGGTGAGACGGGCATTAGGTGCATCCTGCTGCCTCGTCTGCCAAGCACTGTTTGAACACCTGGTGAGTCGGGCAGTCCCCAGAAAAGCTCCCAGAGAGAAAAGTGGCTGAAACAGCCTCAGCAGAGACCTGGAGCAGCCCATTAACAGGATCAATCTGAGGCAATGGTTTAATTTGTCAGTATTAAGTAGCATTGACATTTTTACTGTTTTTCTAACAAAAGAACCAGTTCTTTAGCAAAAGAGAAAAAACAGTGAAGTCAATCATTTTATACACACAAATAATAAGTCTTCACCACAAAAAGCTAATTATTGGCATGGGATCCTTATACAGTGCAGAGGTTTTATTCACTTTGTTGAGTTTAATCCCATAAAATGGTCATAGTTGCCGAGAAAGGTTCACAATTCTTAAGCACAAAAATCTGATCTCATTTACATTACCACTAGGTGGCTCAAAAAACAAAGAGCAAAATACACCACTGCTCAAACTATGATTGGAATAAACACACACAATTTAACGACTATTGCATGCTGTCTCATAATTGTCATCCTTCAAAATTTTCTGTAAATTGTCAAGCTCCCCAAGTTAGTGGTAAATACCCCTCTGAGAGAGCAGAGCTGTCATAGCCCCAGACACATTATAGCTCTTAAAGAGAGACATTGTTTGAGAATGTGTGGGAGAGCAACATCCAGATGAATACTCTGTATTTTTCTCCTTAAAATCAATTGCTACTGAGTGAAGTCACGAGCTGACAGAGAGCAATGGAGGATGTCCAAAAGCATCTAAATAGCAGCCTTAGAACCACATTATATTTTAATTTATTTTAACAAATCATCTGAACAAGTAACTTGTTTTGTTTCATAGTGATTACCTTTATTTATAACTGTTAGCATCTTATGACTTGAGGCCTAACTTTCTGTTACACATTGCTTTAGATTAAGGACCTAGCTTGCAAATCAAACCCTTCCTTACTTTAAAGTAACTTACTGATAGGCAAGACTCCTGGGTGTAGATATATATCTGCAATCAATCAAACCTGCTTGCTTAACAGCACTTTGCTCTATCCAGGTCAAGTAAAATAAATAGAAAGGACAGTTTCTGTAGGGCTTCAGGAGGCAGATTATGTTATCTGCTACCTTACAGCCAGCCATTTTCCTACTACTGACATATGAATTGCCTCCTATTGAGGATGATGGGACTTGTTAAACAGGTGGGTGTCAGAGTGAGTGAGAGAGAGACATAGGAAAGATTTCTATTGTCTCATAATTCAAATGTCATGTTGTATGCAAATCTCCCATTTCCTACACAAAGCAAGATGGGGTATGAGCCATAATGAGTACCTCCTCACAGTGGTCCTTGCAGCTCCCATGCAAATAGCACACTTTCACAGAAGCTGTAACCTGGGCCATTAAAATACACCTGGACAATAAGTGTGGCTTCATGTGGTGGCTCACTGACGAAGATTTTGGTATCCGCATGTGCTCATCACAGCCATAACTGAGAATTACTGGTAGAGAGAAGTCACCCAGGGGACAATATCTAGGCTGATACCAGATTCCCACCTACACAGTCTTCCTTGGCATCTCCAGAAAAATACATCACGTGCTTGTTTTCCTCATCTTTCCTGTTTGCCCGGGCATGCTCAGACCTAGGGCGCTGTGGTGTCAGAAGCAGATATGAAGCTGAGGGCCCTAAATTTTGTGTCAGGTTGCAGGACCTCAGCTGGACATTTCCCTGGACAAGGGGAGCTCCCTGGAGCACACATCATCACACCTTGATCCTTGACAGGAGAAAGCTCCTGGTTCTCTTACCAAAGTGATGGAAGGAGCTTGCCTTTCTCTCTTACAGAGAAAGACCTTCAGAGAGCAGCAATGCCAACATGAAGAAAACGGCCAGAATAACATCCCTCCCTTACAACAGCCCCCTCAGTTGTCAGCATCAGCCTGTTAAATCTGTTACACCTTTTAAATCTTCACCAGTGCCTTGCGAGTTGCCCTTTGGGGACAACACCCCACTCCTTCTACCAGATTTGTCATCACAATGCGTACCAGCTTCACTCCCCAGGCTCAGAGGCATGGCATGCTCATATACCCTGGATCCTGGGACAAAGCGTCCACCCAAAGACACCCTGGATAGCTCTGAACACAACATCCTGCTCAACAGCAGAGATTACAAGGAAAAAGGTAGGAATGTCTCTTACTTCAGGGATGCTGGGCTGTCCCCATAGCTTTATTAATTCTGCCAAAATCTTTCCTTGGCATTTTTCCTTAAGAGTGAAATTGGTACTGGCAAAACACAAGAGCTTAACCTCCATGGTACAAACCTTGTAGCAACCTCATAGAGGCAACTGAGGCCCTTGTGCAAACCTGTTAGAAGTAATAAGCTACAAGATGTAGCAACTTGCTACAAGAAGTAACAAGTTTCCCTAGACACTTGTTTTTACTAGCGCCTACATGCCTTGCGCAGCTCTCACGCATTTGTGAAACCTTCGCAACAGCCCGTGGTGGGGAAGTCACTGGCTGTCCCCAGGTTCCCAAAGACAGGCATGGGGCATCCTGGGCTGAATGCGAGAGGCATGCAGGAGGATCATACGTCCTCCACACGATGGCTATATTTGTTTGATTCCAGGATATATATGTAAAAATTCTCATCTTTTCAGCAGTATCTTGATAACAAATAATGTATGTTGTTCTTGTTTTGTGTGATATTGTTGTCTTGAACTTCCACTGTGTTAGATGCATGCGCACACACACACAGAGGTTTGTTACACTTTTTGGTTCCCCACCTGCTAACCGGTGTTGGAGCTGCTGTTGCTTGATGGTCTGTCTTGTATTGCAGCGCTGTGCAGGGGTGAATTGCTCTGCACCCTGCCCTTGGTGCAGCATCCAGCAGCTTTCATGTCTGCTTCTGACTACAGTGACAAATAATTTGTCCTTTCTCGAGGAAAAAAAGAAAAAAAACAAACCAAAACACAGTATATTGTTAACCAATAGGACCAGACTTGTGACCAGAAAAACTGCCTTTTCAGAGAAGCAAAAACAGAGTAAAAATACCCACTAACTGCACCAAATTCAAATGAAATGTAAACCCCACCTCTGTGCTCTCACTGCTGGAGGTGACTGCAGAACCAGGTCACACTGCCACTTCCTGACACAGGACTCCGGTTCTAGTAGGTGAGCAGAAAGGCAGGTCTCTGCCTTAGGAAGCTTTCCAGCACTGTGAAACAGCACTGTGGTAGATGTAGGTGCTGGCTGCAAACCACAAGTTTTCTTCTGAGATGTGTACATCTGGTCTGTAATATTTCCAAAACTAGTAATTTACTCTGCAGTCAAATTGTTCAGGATCTTGCCCTTGCCATGTGTCCCCAGAGGGGGTGCTGGACACTTCTGGAGCTCTAGGCCATAGTTTCTGAAACCACAAACCTCTCCACAACACAGCTGCAGTTTCTCATAGGACAAATGGATTGCTTTTGGAAAGCCTGCTTGTCTGCAGCCTGCACGGCCACCAGTAGAGTGGGAACAAAGGGGCAAAGAAAAGGATGTGGGATTAGTTTAGACAAAGATAGTCTGAAGGATTGACTGGAATTAAGAGTTGAGGGTGAGTCAGTATTTTGTGTAAAGACTAGTCGGTTTAGATGTGCTTCCAACAAGCCTCTCTGTGCCCTTATAGTGAGCATAGGACTGAGTCATCCGGGAAAGAAAAGTGTAGCAGTCGATGGCTCCTCAGCCTGGCATCGAAGTGGTAGGAGTTTCCCACACTCAGATGACCACCCTGCCTGCAGTGCCAGCAGCCAGCACGCTGTGGGGTGCACAGACCTGTGTTCACTCCGTGGGAAGGCACACCGAGTGCCCTGGTGCTCTCCTCAAAGGCCTCCCATGCTGAGGAAGGAGGGACAATATATATGCACTAGCAAAAAAGTGAGAAAAAGGTATCGGAAAATATGGTTCATATCTGACCATCTTCTGTTTCTTTCTTGTTTCAGTGAGAAAGAGGAAGCAGGCATTCACCACTTCTATTTTCTAAAAAGGGGTATGTGTGTTCCTGCAGTGCCACCTTCAGTTCTTTTTTGCTTATAGTCTCATTTTTACCTAATCTGTTTTATTTTCTGAACTTCTACTATTTATATTAGTAAAGGCCCAAACAAAAGCATTTCTGTGCATTTCTCTTTGATAGTAACTTGCATCTCTAAAACACAACACTCTGCAGATCCAGGAGGTAATACCTGAACATTTCTCAACAATGTTAATTGTCTCTCTTGCATCTGAGCACATTCTGGACTGACGAGGCAATCAGATGTTTGCTGGGAAGGTAATGAATGGGTAAGTAGGAGTAGGGAGGGGTACAGTGAGCTGGCATATTGATGCGAAGGTGGTTTTATTTTCCCAAACAAATCTAGTAGGTGTCAGTGTATGCTGTATATCAGATATGGATCTGAATGGCTATTGTGATAATATGAATGTATGCAATAACAGACACAGATTTTTCTGTCAAAAGATCAAACAATGGAGTTATCAAACTATTATGACAAATACAAAATAACATTGGTTACAGTGGCGAAACAGCACATGACAGCACAGCTTGACAGTTGACTGAGCTCATATTCTGTACTGATAAATTTGATACCCAGATAATTCAGTGCAACTATAGTAAGTGTTTTGTTAACAAATGCATAAATAGTATCTACAAGGAATGTAAAATACATCATTGTTAATTTCTGACAATAAGTCAAAGTACTACCACACAGCTTTTCCAGAATGAAAATCTGGTGTCACACTCTTCTCCGCATCACATGCTGCCAAGAGTATCTGCAGTAGCTTCTCAGAGGACAGAATTTTTGAAGTTTGTTAAGTACTACAGGCACATTCACATCAGTGCTTGTGCTGCACCCTCAGATCCTTGTCCCCAGACAATGAAGATGGTCGTGCTTGGTCACTGGTACAACTGCATCAAAGGCCATGGCTGAGCATGACTGTGTGGCCTTCAAAAGCCCACAGCACAAGGGGAGCAGAAGATCCTGCCTCCTAGGTGAACCTCATAGCAGATACTCACCGGGAGGTTTTTTACCCAGTGCTGATCATTGCCAAAAACTGTGTCTTCCCCAGAGTGATGTGAGGAGCTGCCTCTTTCAACACCATGAGCTTCAGAGGCAACATGAATATCCTCTCACAGCCCTGCACTGACATTGGAGACTGAGGCCAGGGCTATGAGGTGCCCCCAGGCAAACATCAAGGGTGAGGGTGGAAATGACCTGTTGCCATCCACCAGTGGGGAAATGAGGTGGTAGTGATTACTTGCTCCACGTGAGGTAACTGCACAAGTGCTGCCCTTGGCCAGGCTCTCACCTGTGTCTCTTTGAAGGATGGGCAGTGCAGGGTGCCCTTCTTGATGATGTGATGCTCTCCAGGCCCAAATGTTGCTCTCTGGGGGCACAGCTAATTCCAAAAGCTTTGTGAAGGATGACAGGGAGATTTTTCTTCAAGCTGCTTATCCTTCATGTAGTTTTTGCTTCAGACTGGGGTTACAGAGGTTTCCAAGGAGGCTGGGCAGTCCTAAGGCCAGAGGGGAGAGAGGCCAAGGGGATGCTGATTTGGGTGTGGGCTGTGAGGAACCATCTTTGGTCTGTGTTCTGAGTGTGTTATGGATGTAAATTTATTCTGAGTGTAAAAATGGCTTTTGGCTCTTGGTTCTTGCCAGAAACAAATGTGGGAGCCAGTTTGAGATTGAGTTATCTAAATTTAAGCACCTAATTGCAAACCTTTATTTGTGACCTGGGTATCTCAGTTCCTATTGCAATCAGTAGAGATCCAAACCTTGATTCAGCTGCCAAAGCATTGGTGTCTGGTGCCATTAAGATGCCCTGGAGTTTTCTGGCTGGCATCCAGCTGCTGCACCAGAAAAGCTAAGGTCTCCTGTAGGTCTTCTGTCACACCTGCAAGCCCCATCCAGAAGCCTAAGGTAGCCTTGGGCATCTCAAAGGTACCAGTCATCAGTATTAGTAAGAGGGCAATTGAAGAGAGCCTCTCAGTGTCTTCCTCACTGTAGGTGGACTCAGTCTCCAGACCCCACCACCTCTGCTGAATATGCCTCCCCTATGATTTGTGGACTGGATCTTCACCATAGAATCACAGAATCATAGAATGGTTAGGGTTGGAAGGGACCTTAAAGATCATCTAGTTCCAACCCCCCTGCCATGGGCAGGGACACCTTGCACTAGACCAGGTTGCTCAAAGCCACATCCAGCCTGGCCTTGAAGACATCCAGGGATGGGGCATCCACAGCTTCTCTGGGCAACCTGTTCCAGTGCCTCACCACCCTCTCTGTGAAGACTTTCTTCCTGATATCAAATCTAAACCTCCCTGTTTTCAATTTGTACCCTGTTTTCAATTTGTACCATCTGTAGTGGGAGCTTAGAAACCTCATTTATGCATACATTAGATGACTAATTTCAGTGTCCCAGGCCGAGTCCTGCCCAAAGTGTTTATCGCTTGGCAACACACGTTCTCTCTTGTGTCTCAGTGCCATGAGGAAGCTGTAAAAACCCAGTTGCAGCACACGCAGGAAGGGTCTCACCTTCCCCATCTCCCTGGGGGTCTGTGCTGCCAAGTGTGGGTACTGGGGACCTCCGCTGTGACTAAGGTCCAGGGAGAGACTGAGCCCGAGATGAGCAGAGCAAGAGGTAAGGCATGGGTGGCTGCATGTTCTGGCCCCAGGGATCCCAGTAGGGACTCAGCCAGTGGGATTTTGCTCGCAGCAGCTTCAAACTCAGGCAACCTCTGGGAAAGCAGTGGGACCAGCTGTGATTCCAGAGGTTTGGAAGAGTGAAAGGCTTTTTCCTTGCTTTTGTACTGGCAGTCATGAACAGAGACAAGCAGGACCTCTTAGATAGAACATGGTAGGTCACATAGAATTTCTCCTCCCAGAGATCTTGGTGATAGTGCTGAAAGCACTGTAGGATAGGAGATCCCAAGGACACTCATTGTTACTTCGTGTGGAGACGTCTAGGGCATTTGGGAAGTATGGTAAGGTCCTGGAATATGCACGTGAATTCCAGCTTGGGATGCCTTCCTGGGTCAGTCCTCAGGAGCAATCCAATAAAGCAGAACACATATGGCTGGTGAGAACATGATTTCAAACCTCATGCAGGTAGGGGTTTTTCTTGCTAATAATTTAATGCCTTGAAGCTGGTGTAGCTATATGCATGTACAAAATTAATGTGACACACTGCAGTTTCTATTAGCTAGCATTTTATGCCTACATCACCCATCATAAGTGGTTGAAAAAGGTTTCTGGCACTGTTAGTTCAGACCTTAATGCAACTGCATCAAAGCCAACTTCTTCTAACAGACCAAAATACTGAAGTATTTATTTTAATTTAAAACATTTAGAAACTGTACCTAGAAATGGAAGCACTTCCCCCAAATGTGGCACATATTGCTAGAACAGCTGCCAAGGCTCAGTCGTTTCCTCCCAGCAGTGAGAGCCAAAGCACTAGGTGAGACAGCCCCAGCACGCACATCTGTAACCCCTGGATTTCAATCCCCATCACAGTTTCCCACTTGAACAGTTTTATCCCATTGTGCTAGAAGAAAATTACTTCACACAGATCCTACTGGTGATTGCACGCAGAAGTTATGATTTTTGCCTGTCAATAAAACAGGACTCTGCCACAGTGTATTGCTACCAATATGTTCCACATTCAGGGTGGGGCTCCTGAAAAGTGCATCTAACTACCATCAGCTTCCAGGGGAGTGACCTTTCTCTTCATCTGCTTCTCTATATCATAAAGTAGAACTGAGTTTTCATTTGTTTCTGTCTCCAAAGTATGTCATCAAAATATCCACATATTAGCTATGAAAGTGAAGTTGTGTTCTAATAGTCTGACACATGAGATTAACAGGGTCACTCAGACAGCACCTGGTCCAAACTATTTTAAGACCATGTTTAGAAAAAGGGCTGAAGTGTCTGTATCTACTGCTTTAAGGCTCTCCCATTGGTAAAAGGTTTCTTCACATTTCTTCTGCCAAGTACATTCTGAACTCCACACTACAAAACCCCTGCCTGCTAATTGATGTGGTATTTGAGCTTCAGATTAATATCCTCTCTATTGTTTTTCTGACAAGACGCTAATGAACCAACCAGAGGAGTTTTGCCTGGGAGGAAACTCATAAAACATGAATTGGAGAGCCAGTCCATAAATGGAAATTGCTCAGATTGTGTATCTAGTCTATCATACTATTAATGAAGATTTCATCCAGGACAAATGAGTACACCCATTTCCTGCTGGATACATTCATCCACCTTTAACTCAGCCCATTTGCATCTTGGAATTATGACTCTCTCCCCAGTAATACCTTACAGGTTTGCATGTTTTCTGTGTTTTTAACATCTTCTGAGCTTATATATTGCAATACTATCTCATGTTGACAAGGCTAGAAGGGACAATCCATCTAAAAAACATTGGGAAAGATGAAAAGCCATATTTGTAGGTTGAAAAACATATCAGGCCCATGCAGTGGATCTGATCTACTCTCTGCAGCACACATGTGCTGCACAGATAGCCCCAACACAAGCGGTGAACCCTATATGTGCCAGTTCCCCCAGCCTGTGCACACATTACCAGCAGGCAGCCCATGCACATGTAGCTGGAGATACAGCAAGGGCTATTGCACCTTGCACACACCAGCTGCCTGCCTGGGGATCCTCCACCACTCCAGCCTTTACACTGATGTTGGAAGACTGGGAAAGGCTCTGCACCAGTGAAGTTATGGGCTTGCTGCTACGAGGCGAAATTCCATGGCCTCTGGCACAACCTTACAGCAGTTCAGACCAAAAAGGTCCTTTCTGACCTCAATCTGTTGTCAACAGAGTAATTGAGAGAGTTATCATTATATAGCACCTGACTGACAACTTACCTAATGTGCTCTGCTCACAGTTCATCTCTGGATGTACCGTTCCAGTTGCCATTACAATATTTTCTACCAAAAAAGCAATCCTTGATATTAGTTCCAAACAACTAAACTGATGATCTGAAGCAGGGTGATTTGTTGGGGGTTTTGTTTTTGTCTGTTGGTTTTTGGTTGTGGGGGTATTTTTTTGGTGGGGGGAAGGGGTTGAGAGGACAGAGGGTGGAGTTAGGACATGGTGGGAGAAGAGAAGCCAAATGGTATTTTCTTACTTCCTCAAGTAAAAAGCAAAATTAGTAAAGTGAACACAGGGGGCAAATCCAGTTAAGCACAAAATAGCAAGGCATCCTAGGAGAGCAAAAACCAGAGCTTATATAAGAGACATTACACACCACGTTATGGAATTCAAAGTATTTGACAAGGCCTGTTGAGATCTGTAAATAAAGTATGAGTGTTGGTGCTCCAGGGCAAAAAATGAGAGCAAGCAGTTACCAAAAGATACAAAGGTGAGTTTAAGCTCCTCCATCTAAAGTCTTTTAAAACACTAAACACTAAAGGTTCCCAACTTTCTCTGTTTGTTCAGCATAGCAAAAAAGTGACAAGTACAAGGCAAACCTGATTGCTCAGCGTAGAAAACACCATAGTAAAACAATTACCTTGGTATGTTAAGTGTCACTGTGGAACATAAAGCTATCTGGCTAGTACTTAAATGAGCGCACGAGGTATTTATTTAAATTTTTGTGGAGAATAAATACATTCTTGCTTATAATTTAGCAGCAAAGTGATATTGATAAATAAAGAACTAATGGATGAAAGTGTCTCATCACTGAATCTCATTTGTGCAAATTTGCTAAGGCAGGTTATGTGGTCCTTACTCCTGTGAGCAGTCTGCCCCCTTTGGTGGGATAGAAAAGGTCTGTGACCCTTCAGCTTTTATACAAATTCAAACCCAGCAAATCACAGCTAACTCAGTGAGGAGAGACAGCAGCACACTCGGGAATCGTATACTTACATCCTTGCTACAGCCTGGTGTTGTCATTCCCAAAGACATCACAAACAGCTCCTAATCTCTCAAAATGTAATCGAAGCTGGATTTCAACAGAGATTAAGCTGAAAGCCCAGCTCAAGGGCACTTTTTGAAGATGAAGGGCTCAGCAAAAGTCCCTGGCTTGCAAAATTCAAGCCTGGTGTAACATAAGGGTTATGTTAATTAAGGTTATGTTAATTGTTTAACATTAAGGGTTATGTTAAACAAGCAACAATTTTAAAATGCTGAAAAAGGACAAATTAACTGGTGAATCTTCCTGTTTCATTATTGGAAGAGAAAGGCTGTATTTTTATTTGTTAAAGAGTTTTGATTTTCTTTTTTAAAATGTACATTTGTCCTGCGGAACACAGCATTCTGTTTCTATACAAATCACAGCACGAGACAAGCCACTAACAGTAAAGCAGCGCAGTATAAAATACAACACAGATTTACCTTATTGCAACAATTTTACGTTACATTCACATAGCTAAACAATTCGGACTATCAGCAAGCTAATATTTCTCTATTTTTCGTTCCTATTTATCATTTCTTTACAAGAGGTTACCACTGATACCAATACAAAAATTATGCACACACTCAACCCTCTAGATTAAGGCAAAGAATCTAGCCAAAATAAAAGAACTCTGGCATTATATTGGGTACACAGCACATACTCAGTGTAATTTGTCTGTATTCAGTGCAACAGCAACCAGAGGAATGTTCCCTGAAAAGCCCATTATATTTATATAAATTGAGATATAGAAAGATACATGCACTGAGCAGCAAAATAAAATAGGCATAGGCATACATTGTTTGCTGCAGGAAGTTGGTGAGAGAAAAGGTTGAATGTCACTGCTAACTTGGATTTGGTAGCGCAGTGCATCCATCTTGACAGAGGTCGAATGGCTCAGGACTGTAACTCTGATGGCAGGAGGAAATAAGTACAAGTCGGATAGATTGCTTTCTCCTCCCTTCTCCCTCCCCAAGGCAAGAGAAACATCAAAAAGAGTCTCATCCCATGATGAGGCGAGGAGACCACATACTGAGGAGAAAAGGTTTCCAAAAAAACACGCTTTCTCAGGTCTCAGCAGCACTTGTATGCAAAGGCTTTACCATGGTTTGAGTGTGTAACTGAGCTGTAAATTTAGAGAAGGAAATATCGCTGTATTCCCTCCTACAACAGCACCACTAATTAAACTGGCCACAGGACTCCACATACAGTGTTTCTCCAGAGCCACAGACGTACCAGCTCCACAAATTTTAACAATGTTATAAATCAGCCACATATGCAGTATTTGATACAAAAGCCCAAACACATAAATGTAAAACCAAATCTGCAAGTCATTCCTTATGGGCAGCCAGACACCTCCTCCTGGTTTGGCATTATTCCTCCCCAGGTTTTGCAGACTAGGATTCCCAGTCCTGGGGCCTCATCCGCATCTCTCAAGGGCAGATACATTACAGTTTTGCACCGGAGCATAATTGTATGCTCCCGTTTGTTGCAGGTTCATTTCCTAAAATTTTGTCTGACTCAATCTGCCTTTGACTCTCGACAACCATTGAACTGATGCCTTCAGAAAAGTATCCATATCATCAACTCTTATGCCTCTTTTCTAAGTGGTACTAGGGAATTAAAGCCCCTATTGACTATGTTTATACTTAGAGGTATGGTTTTTTTTCAAGGATGCATTACCTTAAAATTACTGACATTGAATTTCATGTACATTTCACTCATCAGTCAGCTCTGCAAATCTGCTCAGCTAACAAGATCAGACTATTCTGAGAAAGTATTCTGGTTTATCATCTACATTACTGTCACTCATTTCATTATTCACCCCTTCTTACCACATCCTTTACGACTTAAATGGTATAGTCATAAGCCCAAGTCCAGGTGATAGCCGACAAATAACCTCCTATTTTCTCCAACATAGAGTCATGAAACACCTGAACATGAATCAGGCTGTCAGAGTCCTCCTCTAAAAGCTTTATGTCCTACATGCTCCTCCACACTGTGTACAACACCTGCCCTTTGCGATGTGCCTTCCTGCAGGCTGTGACACTGCCCTCTCTCCTGGGTGTGGTGTGGTGCAAGACGAGGGGACACAGCAGGGTGAGCTGAGGCCCAGAGCCCTCATCAAAATACGCCAAAACTGCACCCAGGAAATTTCCTACAAGCAGCGTGGGGAGACAATGGCAAAGCTGGCCCAGGCCAGCTGCAAAACATCTGTGAAAGAGAGGGGAGCGCTTTGGCTGTGCCTGTGTCTCTGTCCTTAGGGCTATCTTTGGTATCAGCTCCTTGTTTTGTTGTCTTTGGCCCTTGATGAAGACAAGGATCCTTGTAAAGAGCCTACTTACAAGTGGGAAAGTTTCCTCTTTGATCTCCCACTATCTTTTCAATAGCTTCTACCAATGCCCTTCGTATAGATATCAGATTTCTTAGTCCATATTTTTTCAGATTATTCCTCACTCCCTTTTTTAAAGACTGGTGTCCCATTTGCAGCTTTCGATTTTTTAGTCAGTAAATATTTTAAGCAGTAACTCAAACAGGACAGTTGCAGTTCCGTGCTGTCACACCAGAACACACCTGAAGCTCCTGCATGAATTTGTTCTGGTCCTGGGAACTGGTTAGGTTCAGTTTATTGGCTTATTTCAAACAGAGTTTCTCACACTCATCTCCTGCAAAGAATGACTCCACTGACATCTCCTGTAATCAGCACATTATTTAGCTCTGTTGCAAGGTCCTGTCTTCACAGAGTGCCTTTACTACAACTTCATGTATTGGCCCGGCTGACTTTCTGGTCAGCTTCCTCCTTTGATGTTTTTGAAGAAGGTTTTATGGCAGCTTTCACACCTTTACTAGGTTGCCCCTCTGAATCCTCACTGGCCTACTTTATTGCAGTGTGACACTCAACTTGCTACAGTTTATGTTCTTTTCTATTGTTCTCATTTGGATAAGACTTCCACTTTTTAAAAGATGCCTTTGAAGTCAACTACGTAATTTTCTACTGCTTCAATGTTTGGCCATGCCAATATTTTGTTTCCTTTCAGTCTTTTTAAAAATCTTCTCTGGTAGAAGGTACACGTTTACTCCGTACTGCTTAAGCAGTGTCCGTGCTGCCAACACACATTTTCATGGTTTATTTAATATTCTGGTTTCCTATGTACTGATTTCCTACGCATTGATTTATTGCAGTTTTACTTCCCCAAAATCCTAAATCAGCTGCACATACCATCTCAGATTTTTGTTGTTTACGAATAGAAATACTACACTAATTAGAAACACTATCTTCTCATGGGAATGATCCCAGTGACATGGGCTGTTATGATCCTAGTGAAGTGAGTGGACTAGCATGAGAAAGGGCTTTGAGGAACAGAATATCATAAACTTTTACACTAATAAAAAAATAAAAAATCATATTGCTCTTCTGTGCCCTCATTGTTTGCCTACTTTCTGCTTGATTTTGAGTATTTACGCAACGGAGTAATCATTTGTATCTAAATGGCATAAATTAGGCATAGTCTTGTTATCCGGCCTTATGGAATATTCATTCTTCAGGGAATTGTAATGGAAAAAGTATTATATAAAATAAAAGCATTTGTAATTAAGAATGAAATTTATCCTCCTTCTAAAGAATAAACCTGTTTTCCATACACTTATGAGATTGTGTCTACTACACTCAACTGAATCGTTTCTCTCAAATAGGTATTTAAAGAGCTGCATTAATTATCGTCTCCTCAGGATTCAAAAACTTGCTGTGGACTGGAAGAGGAGAAGGGTTTAATTATGCCACTTTTGCACTTCCATGACTCTTTTCCTAACCTGCATGAAGGTAGCTGCCATCTGAGCTGTTGTACAAAGGGAGGGTAGCAACATCCCACAGAATAATGTGAATCATAGAGGTGTTCAGTATTGCCTGTCAGCGTTCTGACTGTAAGAACTGTGACTGTGACAGCTACAACACACTTTTTTGTTTCCCAAGTCTGGAGGGAGTGAGCGGCTGAAGCTACAGCTGAACACCCACACCCTGCTGTCCCAGGTGACTGTAGTGGGAAGGTGGTGAAGTGTTGTGCAGGTCTCCCTTGGCCCATGGGCTCCACCTCCTTCCCATGGAAATCCAGACTTGCAGAGGGACAGTGTACACTCAGATCTCCATCCAGTGGGATGCTGGGATGTGCTAGGGCATAGAAGTAGTCCCAGGTGCTGCAAGACACTCTCAGGTACTGCATTTTGAACCTAACCTGAGCCCAAGTTCAAAGGTAGGTTGGGGCTGGTCTGCTTCATGTCACGCTGCTACTGTGCAGCCTGGGAATATCACCCACCCATTTTGCAGCAAAAGAAGCCCAACCTCTGATCCACCATCCTGTCCCCAGGCATGTGGTACATGTCCCTGTAGGAAGAGCACAGGCGATGCCAGCAGCTCAAGGACACCCAAGAAGCCTTTATGTTGACAGTGGTCCTGAGTGAGGACGCACACTGGCTTCATGGCTCTTCCAAGATCCATATAAATTGCATATGTGAACCCCTGTGCAAACTCCTGGTTTTCTTATTTTGGTGTAACTATGAAGTAATTTGTCTGATTGTGAAAGCAGAAACAGATAAGTCAGAAGAACTGAAGAGTGACTTTGCCTTTGCAAGCCTTAATTGACCTTTCCTCAATGCAGCTAATGGCTCCTATGGGCTTTGCGGTGTGGTGGTGGTTGTGAGGGCTTGTGACCTTTCATGGTGGTCTTTGTCTTCTCCTATGGTTTCAACAGAAGTGGAGTCAAATTCTGTATGCCAGCTCCCACCTGCCTTTGGAAAACATAAGCTGAATCAGCAGCTAATGCCCCACTGACCATGTGCAGCAACCAGCAAATTCCACCGCTTATTTAAAAGCTAACATATCCAAACTAGAACATTCACCATAAAAGCAAAGGGGTAGGTCCAACTGTATAAGAAGGGGTCGTTTCTCTTTTCCCAGATGTGTAAAGGCAGCTCACGTTAACCAGGCATTTGAATCCCACCAGCTACGACGTGATTGATTTTCAGGTGTCCAAGTCAGGTTCCCAAGCATCTGATTACAGGCTTCAGTTTGCAATGACACCTGCAATTCAAAAAGTAAGTCATTTTAGCTGCTCACAAAGGCAGTGTCAAAAACGTGCCAAAGAGATTACAGAAAATGTTGCTGCAATCCTGCACCTCCCTCAGGTCCCTTTCAAGTAGGTTTTGTTTGTTTCTTTTGAAATTTATCTCAGACTTCTGCAAAGATAAGAGCAGGAGGCAACATCACCAGGAGATGGTGATTTTGTTCAGTTTAAGATCTAAGTAGAGAGGAAAATAAAAGTTTATGATTTAAGTGTCAGCTCAACTTTTACTGCTAAGCCCCTAATACAGCACTAAAATGATTCCATTGTGGAAGAAAAAAAAAACCAATATCACAGAACTGAAGGGGTTTGATCTCTCCTGATGCACAAATGACAGAAGTTTAATCCTGGATGTATTTCAAACAAGAATGAAGGGCTCAAATTGCCTAACAAAGCTCTTAAAACAAGATTGAGTAAGAAATCTAGCAACCACAGCAGATGAGTTGTTTTAACATGAGTTGTTTTAACATGCTTATCCTGAAAATAAGGATAAAGAGGAGGGCCACAAAGAAGATCAGAGTGCTGGAGCACCTCTGCTATGGGAACAGGCTGAGAGAGTTGGGCTTGTTCAGCCTGGAGAAGAGAAGGCTCCAGGGAGACCTTATCGCAGCCTTCCAGTACCTGAAGGGGCCTACAGGAAAGCTGAGGGGGGAATTTTTATAAGGGCCTGTAGTGGCAGGACAAGGGGTAACAGGTTTAAATTGAAAGTGGGGAGATTTAGATTGGATATCAGGAAGAAATGCTGCACAGAGAGGGTGGTGAGGCACTGGAACAGGTTGCCCAGAGAAGCTGTGGATGCCCCATCCCTGGAAGTGTTCAAGGCCAGGCTGGACGAGGCTTTGAGCAACCTGGTCTAGTGGAAGGTGTCCCTGCCCATGGCAGGGGGGTTGGAACTAGATGATCTTTAAGGTCCCTTCCAACCCAAGCCATTCTATGATTTCCTCAGCAATTTTATTCTCCTACTAATAGAGGCTCCATTAGGGATGCCCTGAGAAGGTACTTTTTAGTTTTAATCACATTTTCATGGTTATGCTCCAGGTAGACTGTCAGGTGGTTTTAAAATTAAGCTGCTTTTGAACTTCAAATCTATGTGACTACAGGAATGACAAACACTTTAGATTACAACACTGTGGCTCTACCTTTTCCAGAACCAAATCAATTGCACAACAGGTCACACATTCAAAGATCTGTAAACATTAAGTATCAATAAGCAAACCACACAATTCAAGATTCAATGGAGAAGAATTACCTTGTGCTCAGATCTTAAAGGCATATCCCAAAGAGCCAAAATGTAACACCTCTGTTTAGAAATTACAAGCAAGTTTTGCTTTCTTGGACATCCCGTGCTTCGCTAGCTCTGACAGGAGTTTTGAATACAAAATATTAGTAACAAACTATATCAGAAAAGCTGACACAGAGAAATCAAATTATAAAAGCCAGTCTCTGTACAATATATTTCTTCACTATCTACAGTAGCAAAAGCACTCCTTCAACTTCTGATCTGATTATTTGAACATTATATTGTACAGAGCTGATCTATGAAAATAAATATTCAGTAATTTTGTTTCTTTATTGTTTGTCATTTTGTGGAATATTGCAGCACTTCTGGAAAATGAAGACATATATTCCAAATACATATTCATGATTACTTTGAAACTTTATACAGATATCATACACTTATCTTTCCTTTCTCATCCAGCTTACTCCCCCAAAGTGAATGAGGGAAGACAAAAATACCCAGAGTTTTATTCTAAAGACATCTTCACAAAGGAGATCCTACATATGTTTCCTCAACTAGCTGAGTACAGCTTTTTCTGCTGATGAAAGATCCCTTAATTGACTTCATTCGAATCACCCCAGGTGGGTGATTAAAAGATTGATTAGGGACTTGTCCCCTGCCTGTAAAGTCTGACTGCAGCTCACTTAGATTAACAGTAAAACGCTCCCTGAGCTTGAAATGATAATGCACTGCTTGATTGACTGAAGTGTCCCTGGGTCAAATCAAATAGGACAAACTGATGCTATGGAACATCTCCCTGGCTGGCATACAGTATTAGCTACTTTTCAATGCACAATATATTTATCTTCCATTTTCCTACAGCTTTCCATGACCACTGAATCAGAGAAAGAAAATCTCTTTAGAGGTGGGGAAATGAGAAGGGAGAAAAGAAAATAATCCACAAAAAGATGAGTTTATTCACACTTGCTTACCCTCCAAGAACCAATTTTCCCTTAGAAGATTTTTCTCTAAATCCCCACGGGGTTTCTGCTCTCTCCATGCAAGTTTGGCATCTTTAACTAGCAGTTTCTGTCAGGAGCATATGCAAGGTCATAACCTTGCATAACCTTGTGTTCACCTAAGCCTTTCTGGGAATAAAACATTTGAAACTAATGTTGTTCCTTTATTGCCCAGAATTCAAAACAAGATATTGCAACAGCAGGGAAGGTGGGAGGTTGGCGGGATTAATCCGAATGGAATATATTAAAGGCCTTCTCCCAGGAGGAGATTCCCACCTAACTGATACCTACCTTCTGGGGTTAGGCAATATGATGCCAGTTCCCCAGATTAAAAACTAGTAAATGCTGGGAAAATACTCCTATTAAGTGGAGGCAATCATAAAATGAAATAAAAATACACCTCAACAAGAGACATCTCTCAAGTGAGATTCTGATTCCAGTTGGTGAAAAAAGGTCAGTGTCAGCAAGGATCGCTGCAAAGAGCTGCAGCAGTCTTTATGGCTGGTATCGCAAGCTTCACTGTCAAAGATGACTGCACAGAGATCTCCAGATTCCAATGAATCAAAGTCCCCAAAAGGTGGAAGACGGGTTGAGCTGAGGGTGGTTTTTCGAAAAGTTATAAACAGCATCACAGCGAATTCGGAGTGAATTATAACCAAACCAAAGCTGAGGGCACTCAGTTTGCTGGTGGCCAACAGGTGAAGCAGACCTGGACTGAAGCAGACCCGGACTGAAGCAGTGTTTGCACCAAGATAGATGTTTGGATGAAGTGCCAACGCAGTGGCTGGTGCTCAGAAGTAGCTGAAGAATAACAAGCATTAGGGAAAATCCAGTGCCGAATCTCAGACTTCGAATAATGATCTTTTTTTCTCCAGAGACAGCAGGCCTGGCTGACTGATTTGTAGAAAGCCACAGCTTATTCTTTCAGAGATCCCTGTCGCAATCTGAGCTATCTTGATCCCCTGGGCAGCTGAACTGACCTGTCTTGTGCCTGGATCATTGCTCATCTGAAGCTCTGTCAAGAGACAAGCTGGGTCCTTTCACATAGGAATTTCTGAAATACAGCCAGCCAACGCTGACCTTTCTATTAAAAACAACATTAAACTTGATTCTCAGGCTCAGTATTGCTTGAGAAAGCAATGCAAACTGCAGATTTCTCAGGGAAGTGATTATGAATAAAACCATGTGCTTTAACATTCGTCATTTGAGGATCCATCTCCTGGGGTGGAAAGGTATTCGAACCACAGTCTTGATGCTTCAGGCAGTGATTATTGTACAAGTTTTGTAGAATTCTTGCATCACTGAAATATGAAACAAGGCAAAATAAATGACTGCTCTAACAAGTAATATGACAGCCTACCACAGGACATCTAACTGGACATAACAAGTTGCCCTCTCAGAGCGGCAGCCAGTAGAAAGCAGCAGCCATCAGATGGAGCAGGACAAACAGCATCCAGTACTCCTGGTGAGGAAGTCCACCCCAGCACTATCTCCATCATACCCCATCCCACGCCATCCCATCCCAACCCATACCATCCTATGTCATCCCATCCCAACCCATACCATCCCATCCTGCCCTATGTCATCCCACAGATTTGAGCACATTGTGGGGGCATTCTCAGGCAATACCAGTGAGTAGCAGGCTGTCAATTAAGGTGTTCTAAAGAACGAATAACCATTAAGAACAACAAGAATTTCTTTTCCATCATACATTTCCTCCCCAACACTTTGCTCTGCTTTCTACACATAGGTTGGCAGCACACAGCTCCACTGCTGGGAGAGGAAATAAAAGACATGACATGGATGAGGGGTAGGATTTTTGTCATTCTAACTAGATTCTGATAATACTTCTGTGTGTATACAACACTATACACAGCAGTGCTTGCAGTTTCAGGAGTCGTGCTGCAAAAACCTCACCTTCCTGAACCTGCCAGTGTTACAACCTTAATTTTTAATACCATCTGCAACGAACTAAAACCATCACAGGAGTCTGGGAAGACACACATTTTAGCAGGTGAGGAAACACAGTGAAGCTGCTTTTTTTGCAAGGAGAGTAACTGATTAAGTTTTATAAACATTGTAGTATTTTTGCCTTTAATGCTAACTTCGTTTCTGTCAAGCTAGCATTAAATGTGGTGCAAGTAGTTCACACATAACAACTGCTGATCAGCTGAAAGCCTTAAGAATATTAGATTCAGAACAATGCTCTTAACATTAATTGTCTTAACGGCCTGTTACTCTTAAGTTCCCCAAAGTTCAGGTAAAATGCCTCTCTTTCAATGTGATGCCATGGCTTTGTCTCTCTCTTCTAATTAAAACATACTTAGTGTCCTGTAAGTTCTGCTAGTGCTTTTGTAAAGGCAGATATGAAAAGTAAAATGATTAATGACTAATCATTGACATTTCCCCCTTTCCTCCCATTTAACAAAGTCTTCAATCATTTGTTCAATTTAGCCTAATGGTAGCAAGACCTAAGATCATTAAGGAATACAGTTGAAACAGGGAGTCACAATGTGCTGCAGCTTATTAAGGAGCATTTTACATTACCCTAAAAGCTCATATTAAGTGTTCCATTAAAAAATTAATTCAAATAATAAGTTTTTTATTCTATGTATTTTATATAAAATGCTTAATTATTTATTCAGCTCAAGAATGTCTGGAAATAAAGTCTCTATGGTATCTGAATGATTCTAGGAGCAGCATGATGATAATACAATGATAAACAGCTAATAAGGTTGGCAATGTAACAGTTTACCTGCTTTTGCAGTTGGAATTCTTTGTGGAAAAAAAAATACTTCCTCTCATATCTTCCTAAATTTGAGTTCTCTATTTACGGATTTATTTTGATTCTCGCTGTTTCTTGTTGCATGGTTTTGTTTTAAGGGGCAAGTGACTGGCTGAATCTGAGAGACTGACCTTCATTTTCTTAACACTAATTCATTATGAAGTACGTCTGTGGTGGCCTTTTGTTTAAACAGCTTAGTTAGAGAGACCTTTAATGTTAATATGAATGTATTTGTATGGTTTCGGTAATGTCTTAAATTATAATAGGATTACATTTAAAATGACATTTTATGAAGAATTTCTATTCTATTTCAATTTTATTTCTCTTTTATCCAACATTCCCTCCAGGCTCAGACAGACCTTCAAGCTAAAGGTTAATACTGACATTTATGGTTCAAAATTTTTGTTTATATTTGCACAAAACCACATAAAAAAGAATTGATGTCACTTCCATATACACTTGGTAGCAACAACAATTTTCACCAGCATTTTTTTCCTAGAAGACAAATATTGTATTGTTATTACTCAAAAAATGATGATGATAATGAGTTGAGCAACCTTTTGAGCAGAAGCAGACCACAGAGCTCTCGGTGCATTATGGAAACTTTGAAAATGTAAATGGGTTACCAAAAATCACATCATGTTGTCATACATATTATTTTCTTCACACGTCATTGCTGATTATTAAAATATTTTGCATGGGTGTGATCTTTTATGATGCACTTTTTAAATTCCTTCACATAGCCATTGACTTTAAACTCCAAACCGTAACTTTGGTACCTAGCCATGTCACAAACATTGAAATACAGTTGGCCACATTCTAGAGAACAGCCCCAAACCATCCCCTATCACAAAACATGCTTTGTCTATTTTCTGTTTTCTGTTCAAAATCCAGTAAATACAACAACATACTTCTTTATTTTAAACCATGTTACCTTAACACTTTTATATTTTGTAATCAGAACCTTATTATGACTCTTGTGTACACATTAGAATAAGAGGCTTTATTACCAGATTAGTATTTCCTCCTCGTTCAACCTGCAAATATGAACAGGTTTCAATTCAGAGTTCTCTAAATTGAACAGACGGGCCAAAAACTCACTTATCCCACCAGGATTAGCCTCCCTTGACATGTAAGCACAATAAAGAAAATAAGGAAAAGATTGGGGTTTTATGGTTAGTTTAGGTCCAATTTTTTTTTTTTTTTTTGGTGGTAAATATGATTCATTAGGTCACTCCTGGCAATATTAAGAAAAAACTTGCAAAGAAGCAAGTTAATTTACAAAGCAGTCACTGTTACTTTTTTATTGCAGTGTGTTTATTGCTGCTGAACAATGCTGATCTGCTGGTCCAACACATGGCTTCAGTCACTCATGGGTTTCCCAGCAGTGGCATCAATCAGTTGGAAGAGAGCAGCAAAAGGAGAGAAGAGGCTGTATCCTTTCCCCTGGTTTTGCTGCTACTCTTCTTTCTTTCCTCTCGCTCACCTCAGCTGTAGTGATTGGATTTACTGTGCACCTTCTGTGACAAGGGCCAGCCAAGCAGGGGAACACCACCCCCTGCCACTCCTCCCAGTGGCTCTGCACCATCCATGTGCACCCAGGATGATGTGCAATAGGATTCATCCAACTACACTGGACGCTGGGCCTGGAGAATCACATTTCTCTTTCACGGTACCACGCCTGGACCCACCGCTTTTGCACTTCTGCAGCTGTCCCAGGCACCACACTCGCAGTGTTTGCAGTCCCCCACTTTTTGCCAGCCCCAGTACAGGACCCCTCCCCAGAGCTGGGCACCTGAGTGGTCATGGGGCAGGTCCCAAAGGGCTCTGGCAGCTCATCCATCCCTAGTGTTTGCTTCCCAGTCACCGTTTGCCCCGTGGAGCCCAGGAGCACCACCACCTCAAGCAGCCAGCAGCTATGGTACAGCCGGGAGCTCCCGAGCAGTGAGCACCATCTCCAGCACAGTGGGCAGAGCTGCTCTCCGAGTGGCCTCACCACGGGCACAGGTAGCAATGGGATGGGCTGCCCTGGGCTGGGACTCAGCAGAAAAGGCAAGTCTGAACACAGAAAAGAACATAGCACAGAAGGAAGAGGAGAAAAAGCTTTCACAGAAATGAGCACTGCTTGTAACACAGAGTATTGTACACTGAAGATCTGTCTGCATGTGGGTTTGTCTACACCTTCTCCTGCTGTTGGGGTTTCAGCTGACCTTCCCCTTCTGTTCAATCTACTGCACCACTGCCACCAAAGGATTGCTGCTTCTGCAGCACCGCTGTGCTTTCAGGAATGTTTCCCTCCCTTCTCTCTCCTCTGCCAGCTCTTGTATGAGACTTCCTCTATGCTGAACATTTTCTCATTTCCCCCATCATTAATTCTTCACATAATTCAACATTAAGCTTTGGCTGTATGAGAGAAAGCTTTACACAGGTTCTTTTGTATAACAATGCAGAAAGCATGCTCAATTTGTCCCTCACGAAGTTGGACCTCACCCCACTGCTGTAGTGTATGCTGGCAATCCTGAGCTATTCTCTTTTGACAGGGAGACATCGGCATTTTCCATTGGAAACCCCATTAAGACTATCAGGCCACTACTACACTAGTAAATATAAGAAGTCAAGTAAGGCTCATCCTCTCACCTTGAGACTGAGTGATGTCTTGCATCTCTGCAGATAAACCTTCTCACACTTCCAGGAAAGGAGAGTGGTCCTGCATTTGGGAGCAGTCACCAGCCAAAGCTGAGCTCTGGACTGGATCCAAGATATTTTGGGGAAAGCGCTAGTGGGCATAGGTCAAAAATGTGCCAGGAACTGAACTAACAATCTGGTTATTAGCCTGGGCTTAGATCCTGGCATTAATTAGATTACTACTGGAGCTGTAGCCTTAAAGACCTACAGACTACCCAGTGCAGTAAGGGCAGCTAAGTTTCTTTAACTATTACATAATACATTAACTTGACCAAGAGTTTAAAAATAATTAGCTTGCAGCTATTCTTATAAGGTATTTTACCCAACACAACTGTATAGGCTTGTGAATTTTCAGCTACCACACTGAAAACAACCAGACATGTACCAATGCTATCCAGACCAACCCCGTGGGCATGTCAGCCTTGCTCAAAAGGGACAGAGAAGGCAAGGAGGGCATAAATGAAGAGTCAGCAAGAGTGCCCAGGGCAGTGTACACAGGGCTGAGAGGAACCTGTGAGGGAAGTAGAGTAGTTAAATAGGCAGGCACAACAATGGGTTGTTATACAGGCACAACAATGGGTTGTAATCTAGAAGCAATAAATAGATGGAAGGATAATTAGATGATTAGATGATGAGATTGCTCTGCTGTTAGTCTGGGTTAGCAGAAGATAGGTGATGCTGCACCAGTTTACTTCTGCTGAATGCAAAATGCCACGATCTTTGTCTTCTCCAAGATCCCCTTCATGCAGCTGGAGCCAGCCCCATCACCTGCAGATGCATGTGCACCCTGCTCTCCAGCTACCCTTTAACTGCCTCTGCTCTGTCACTCGCTCTGGATTTCTCTAAGTGACAAATGGTTTAGCAGAAGATAGGTGATGCTGCACCAGTTTACTTCTGCTGAATGCAAAATGCCACGATCTTTGTCTTCTCCAAGATCCCCTTCATGCAGCTGGAGCCAGCCCCATCACCTGCAGATGCATGTGCACCCTGCTCTCCAGCTACCCTTTAACTGCCTCTGCTCTGTCACTCGCTCTGGATTTCTCTAAGTGACAAATGGTTTCCTGCTTTATATAACTTCTTTCCCTGAGAAGTTTTTTATTTTCATTGCTTCCAGCTACTTAATTTTCTAATAACTATCATCCAATACTAAAATATCTTCAGTGAAATACAGGAACTTCATCTGCATATGCAGAAAGAATCAGCCAAGGAAGGGCAGCTTAAAATACACACAGCCACACTTCTGAAAGCCACGTGATAATGACTTTGAACCCCAAAAATGTGCAGTGTGTATATGGTACGAAGTATTGACTGCACTGGGAGAGTTGGAAGGGTCAGGCTCAAGTTTAAAAGAAGACAACTTGGAAAATATGAAGCTGACATTACATTAGGGAAGAATTACAGCTTCTGGGTGTCATTTCTCTATTGAGAGAGTTGAAGAATTTAAAAATGCCTTTTGCAAGACAAAAGTATGACGAACTAAAAGAGTCTGCCTTCCATCACTGGCTGATTTGCCCTGTGTGCTTCTCCTGTGTTAGAGTGAAGCATCCCACTACTTGGAGATTACAAGTCACTGGGAGAAGACAAAACTCCCACTATATCCATTTATTTCCATAGTGATATGCAGAGCCACCTAGTAAGAAGCAGAGTCTGTACAAGCAATAGTACCAGTATTTAGGTTAATTAGTTACCTCCTTAGCAGTCTCAGTCATTTTGAAAATCTCACCTAGCCTGTTCAGGATGACAACCATGCTTCTTATTTTCTGCATAAAGGAGTGGCAGCATTTAAAACATGTACTTTCATTAAGTATTCTTTATCTTTTTTTTCTTTTAAATGAAGAAAGACTTCCTTTAAAAAAAAACTAGTGTTTTTTTTTCTCAAAACTTTCCTTACTATTTTTTTCCTAACTGAGTTCTAAATGGTGACATAAGAGAAGCTTTCAGCAAAGGAGGCAAAGACCTCAACCTCAACTGTTGAAGCAAGGACAGGATAAAGAAGGCTGAAGCCCCAGGACACCATATGGATGAACAATTCCAGTTCATGTTGCAGACTTATAAGCCTTGTTGGAAACCCACCAGCCTCTTGCTGAACATCAGAGGCAAGGGGTAGCTGGGTAAAATACATTTCACTGCTGAATCCTTTGTATTCTATAGGGTATGAAAAATTCATGTGAATCACTCCTTACTCGTCACGCAGAACACATTTTAATTCCTGAAAAAGCAGCAGACAGGATGATTTTTTACAATGGAACTTTAGAAAAATGACAGATCTGGCAAAATGGAGGATCATATAAAGCTTGTATTTCATTTTGTTCATGGCTCTGTTAAGTTAAAGAAACGTATGTTATTTCTGAACCTGCAATTACTGTCAGCAACATATTTTGACCTATGATAAGCACCTGAGTGTTTGGGCATGTGTATATGTATTATATGCATTGATACTGTTTTATTATTAGCCTGGTTAAATGTCTTATGATACATTTTACATACAGGATTTGTTTTCAAGAGGGTGGATGCCACAACATCAGCTATGAAGTGCATCCCCAAGCAGTCAGAGGGTACTTTGACTAAACTGTTCATTTCATTAATTTTATCTCCTCAGAACACAGAAAAATCATCTGGCTTGTTTCATTCATCTGCAACAACTTATCTTCCATTTGTGAAAGCTCTCTGAAGCACAGACTGACTTTTTGCCTGTTTACACTGTGCTTAACACGATCTGTCAGGAGCTCCTATATGTTATTACTGTGCATAGTATGTATAGGCATGTAAACCACCAATCTATTCGAGGTCATGTTTAGGCATACATCTACACTTTCCTCTAGGTCTTGATGAACCCTCGCCATGGCTAAACTGAAATTATGGAAAACTGTTCCCATGTAGACACCCACCATTCAGATCAGGCCTACACCTACTCTGGTAGGTTTACTATCCCCATGGAGTTTGTATTTTTCTTCTCAAAGAGAAAGATACATTTGCAAAATAAAAGGTATCCAGGAAGAGTAGTGGTTTGAATAATTTTCTTGGAAATATTATCCCTCTGAGAACTGGATGGATCCTGCAGTTTCTGTTTTATAAAAGCAAACAAACAAACAAACAAACCCCAACCTTTCACTAAAAAAAAACCAAAAACAACTGTCACTAAAACCAAACTAACATGCAGTTTTATTTTCAGGTTGAAGCCCAGCAACTTTTATGGTTCAAGGAAACGGCAGTGGGTGTTACCAAGATCAAAAATAGAAATGCAGCCTTCCATAACTAGATAGTTGTGGAGAGGGGAAGTTAAAAATCAGAGAGGTCCCCTCCCTAATCCAAGTAATACAGTAGGAAGAACGTGGGGTTACCCTGCCTCATCAGAAGATCCACAAAGAACTGCAGAAACTGCGCTGTTCAGTTTCTGAAAGGTTCAGCACACCCCAAGCACCTATAAAGTGATATATTCTTGTGCAATAACGAACAGAAAGAAGGAAGTAATTTAAATGAACATGATTAAGAATAGGCTAGGAAGAAAGAGGACTTGCCCAAGCCTTGACCATGACTATGTCACACGGGACCAAATAGTGAGGTACAAAGAATTCAAGCTCCGTGTCACTATTGTGTGACAGATGCTTTCCCTTTCAACAAGGGTAATTTCTCAGTTCCTCCTCCAGGCTGCAGGCAAACTGCAAACTTTAAATTTAGGCCTACCTCTGAAGCTGATTGTTTTGTTTTGGGAAAAAAAATTGGGCCCTTCTGCAAATTCAAGAGATGCTGGGCAACATGTTACAATAATATTCTCTCCTCCCTGCTGCAAGTGAACTGTTGTTAGACCATATTCAGAAAGACATGTATGTAGTAACAGACTCAATGATCAGTTTTCCTTATCTTTTAAGAAAATGTTACAGCATAATCCTTGCCTAGTGACTTCTAACACAGACAAAAGCCAAAGCTGGCACACATTCACCAGGCTATGAGACTATTAATCAAGCTATACATTCTTCAGTCGGCAATCTAAGGGGCAATGCCTGACCACTCTTGCAGTAACGAAGTTTTTCCTAATATCTAATCTAAACCTCCACTGATGCAACTTGAGGCCAGTTCCTCTTTTCCTATCACCAGTTACCCAGGAGAACAGACCAGCACAGGCCTCACTACCTCCTTTTTAACAGTGTTTAACAAGTTATTCCTGCTTCTGGTAACTAGTCCTAAGAAAATGATTGCTGACAAAATGTAGAACAGCGAACTCAAGTAGCATAACTTTGGCCACTTATTGGTGCTACTAATTATCCTAACCTTCTTAGCATAATTACTTATTGGCCTACTTACCCAGTTATCCTAACCTCATAGCCTTGACTTCCGCTACACTCAGGATTCAGTGCTGGTAAATCTTAAGTCTTTGTTACTGACACTAAATACAACGTGAAAACAAAACAAAGAGCGAGCAGTAATTCAAACAATACTATTGCTTTGATAGCCATTTTCTTGACATTAGTTGTCACCACCATGAATGTCCTAGGGCAGAAGAAGAGGAGAGTTTATGGGAAGAGGAAAATCTTCCATAGCCCAGCTGATACAGAGGGGTAAAAGCTTGCAGGCATGCGAGCCGCTCTTCAAACAGTGATATCCAAAGCTAAATACAACCTGAAGAAATTCGTCTGAGCTTACTTAGGTATGCTAATCAACTGAGAGAAAAGGTAACTAGAATCTCCAGGAGAGAGTTAGCAAGGCAAGGTGGTGAGATGCTGATCTCCTATAAGGAAGTGGGAGCAACCAGTCATTTACTGCCTGTGGAATGTGAAGGAAGGCCTTTTTCTCTGCCTCCATTGACAGCTGTAGTCCATCTACTGAAGGTTCAGCTTCACCTTTTTAACAGGTTTTCTTGCTCATGCCTGAGAGGTCAGAGACAGCAGTGGCAATGGTGTGAAATGCTAGTAACGGGCAGTAGGGAGCTTCTGCCCCTGCCAGTGCTGACTGTTCTGACTGTGGGAGTTGCCCAGCTTCACCCATGCAGTTTCCCCAAGGACATGTGGTGCATGGGGTGAGATACGTGACATTTGAAGGATGCCATGCATGGCCAAAGGAAGCTGTAGGTGCAAGGGAAATCAAGGGAGACTGCCTGTTACTTGGGGCATGCTTGCAAGAGGAGTTACCAAACAGACCAGCCCAACAGATAATCGCCTTTAGCTGTGAATAGTCAGGTGTGGGCAAAATTTTAGGGGGAAATATCACATATGCTTAGCCTGTTCTAAGTCTTCCCTCCAGATGTCTGCTCACTCTGAACGAATACAGCTGTCCCTATAGTCTTATTCTGCAAAATGTTGACGTAGGATCTGGACTGTCACAGCCCTGGAGATGTACTGGTTTTGTGTGGTGGGTTTTTTTTTTTTTTCCCTGAGGCACAGTCTGGATTCATTCACTGCAAATATTTCTTTTATTCTAATGGCAAGTTAAGTGAAACAGAGAAGTTTGAAGCTGAATGGGCAATTCTTGGAAAGACTGGAAAAATTCCTGGAAAGTATTTTTTCGTAATATAGCTTGTCACCCTTAAATTATTTTCTGAACTGGTTCCAAGCTACCAAAAGTGTACAAGTGTTAGGAGTATAGTTTTGTATTGAAACCATAACTCTGAAAAATGCAAGCATTTCAGAGGAGCATTGTTTTGGGGTTAAAATCTTTTTACATTGTGGAACTGAATATTGAAAATGTTGAGCTCAGATACCACTCACTCGTGTCCAAGGGCCCAGCTGTATATTGCAAACTGGTTAGGTTTCTTCAAGTGGTTGCTGTTGCAATAACTATTTTGCATGCGCTGCCACAATGACTGCCATTATCCATACACATTTGTCCATCATGAGAGGAATGAAGTTATTTGGTCTTAGTTATATAAACAAGAAGTTTAAAAATAGTACAAGTTTTATATCACAATGTAATTTATACATTACATTAATTACAAGAAGCACACTTTCACAGAGCTTTTAACAAATTCATTACCTTTAAGAACCACGCCATCCATACAGCATTAACAGCACACTGTTTATTGAAAGGTCTATTGTGTTCTTTAATTAAATTACAATTGATAATAACTTAAAAAACTCTTTTCCATGTGGATTCCGATTTTTGTTGAACTAGACATTATACTTAAAAATAGTTCACTACACCAGCAGGCTTTTTGCAGTGTGTTGTAAAGCTAACTTTGATTCGCCCCATCTCTAGGAGCAACAGTAGGTGCTCTCAGTATGTTTATAATAGGTGTTCTGGGTGTGTTTAGGAATCCTGGCACCAATAATGCTTTCCACATCAGCCAAAACCACATCTACTCATAAGGTTAGAAAGTGCACACCCACATACCTATATCTTTGCAAATCATGCAATGTAACACCTTAGATTTTTAGTGCTCTTAATCTTAGTCATGAAGAGAGGTTTCTAATCTTCTAGTAATGCTCCCTTCAAACTGTAATGTAATCCGTTAATCTCTTTAAGAAGCTACTGAATTCCTCCATCATAAGCATCTGTTTGCAGTGACACATGTAACAAATTAAGATGGTGTCTCTCTTCAAGACTGGCAAACTTTTCTGGCATACTAACTGAAAGCAACGAAAAAGGAAGGTAATAAACTTTAGCCAAAAACACTTCGCTCACATGGGCTTTTACAATTGAGCTAGACTTTTGCTTGACTAAAGCCTGTGTGGAACTGCAACGAGTAATGAAACACGAGACACATCGTGAACAACATAACTATTATTCTCCATTATTTAGGTGTCTGATTCAGTTCAGCACTGCAAGGAACAAGAGTTCTGAACATTGGAGAAGTAAGCACGAGTTATTATTACAATGATACGCAGCCATATGCGTGACACTTACTTACAGGGGACCAATTTTTTTGCAGGGTTGAAATAGCACAGCTTCGCAGTATTTCAGTATGTATCTGTACTGGTAGAACTGAAAGCCAAAGGTACACAGCACAACTCACTTTTCCCTTTCTATTTTTTAAATAATTTCTGTTGAAGGTTATTTATGCACCTACTGCTTGAGAAAAGAACATATGATGGCAATGCTATTTTCTACAAAATTGTTTATCCAGTTATGTAAGATAAAGAAGACTCAATCTCATCTGTCAGTGTAATACAACATACTGAGGTTTTTAATCTCCTTATGTTTTTTAAAGGCACTGAAGAGATGTTACAATAAACAACACATAAGTTTAGGGACAAAAAGCTTTGTGAACATGTTTCTATCCCTAATCATGTTTGGGATAGATGAAATCTTGCATACAGCAAATTAAAAAATTAGTGATATGAAATAGCCTGAGAGGAGGGAACTTCTTTTGCAAATTATTATTAATCAAAGAGCTGGCACGGTGTTCTGCCTTGGCCAAAGTACAAACAGTATTACTGCTCCTACCAGAACTGTACAGGCAAAGAAACAGATGGCAAATCTTTTTTAAAGTTGTGAGCTTCACTAAAACAAATATGTTTTTAATACTAATGACATCAAATTTATATAATTTTTTTAAATGGAAATTGTGTCAGAGACATCATCCTGTTCAAATGCAAGACTAGCATTACGATGTTATTCTCATTAAGGAATTTTAATCATAGAACCATAGAATAGTTTGGGTTGGAAGGGACCTTTAAAGGACAGCTAGTCCAACCCCCCTGCAATGAGCAGGGACATCTTCAACTACATTAGGTTGCTCAGAGCCTCGTCCAACCTGACCTTTAATGTTGCCAGAGATGGGGCATCTACCACCTCCCTGGGCAACCTGTGCCAGTGTTTCACCACCCGCACTCTAAACAATTTCTTCCTTATATCCAATCTAAATCTACCCACTTTCAATTTAAACCCATTACCCCTTGTCCTGTCACAACAGGTCCTGCTAAAAAGTTTGTCCCCATCTTTCTCATAGTCCCGCTTTAAGTACTGGAAGGCTGCAGTAAGGTCTCCCCGGAGCCTTCTCTTCTCCAGGCTGAACAAGCCCAAGTCTCTCAGCCTGTCCCCATAGCAGAGGTGCTCCAGCCCTCTGAGCATCTTCGTGGCCTCCTCTGGACTCACTCCAACATGTCCTTCTTATGTTGAGATCTCCACTGCTGGACATAGAACTCCAGGTGGGGTCTCACAAGAGTGGAGTAGAGGAGGAGAAATACCTCCCTTGACCTGGTGGCCATCCTGCTTCTGATACAGCCCAGGATGAAGGCTGCATTTGAATATAAGATGCTTGGTTTAGTTTTTATAAAGACTGGTTTTAGCAGAACAGTTAAGAACTGGATCTATTGTGTGAGTTTTCTGTTTAATCTGCAAATACTTCCAGATGCATGGATAAATGCTGTATTTCTGTACTAATAAAACATTGAGAATAAATGTTATGTTTTAATATATAAATTGACATATGCACATGTACCTACTCAAAAACAAACGCAAAGCAAGTTTGCCAGAAAAGGGTTACAGCCTAAAAGAAAACAGCAAAAGGAGCCTAACAGAATAGAAAACAAGAAATGTCAAATGTTTCAACTGCATCTATCATGAGTTAGCAGTCTACAAGCACAGAAAAATAAGGAAAAATAAAGTGTGTGTATCAAATCTACCATGACTCATAGCAGCTCTATTGTACTTTCTGCTGTTTATGAAGTTTGTTCTTTGTAGCTCATGGCACGCTAATGCTGTGAGAAAGTTGTTCCTTGCATCTCTGATGTGCAGAAATTGAGCAAGAGCAGCTGCATGACTTGTCACAGCCACAGGCCACCGATGAAGCTGTGAGTAAAGCTGTGCTATTGCAGGGATTTTAACTTAAAGGTCCCAGTCAGGGTGAGTTTTATAGGGTGCCATGTAGAATACAAGATGATCCAAACTCAGAAGAATTTGCAGTCTAACACAGCTTTTAAAAATCATAAAATCATACGGATGTCACAAAACACCACGTTTTCAAAGGGTGGAGATGTAGCAGGTATCGTAACCTGTCAGACCTCCATGTTTCCAGGGACCAAAAGATAAGACACTAGCAGGCTAACCAACTGCTCTGCATATTCGAGTGCTCCACTTGCTTACCTTCAGACCAAGCTGTGAGCTCTGGTCTACCAGGATAGCTGGTGGCCCTCTCAGTGGGCTGATTTGTCTGCAGTGCCTACAGCTCTGACCTCTCTGGTCATGCAAGTGAAGCAGAGTGCCATGGTAAAACAGCCTTTGTTACCACTCTTGGCAGTTACCAGCGACTATGCAATGAACTGACATTATTTAGAATTTAGAATTGAAGAGTTTTAGAAAAAGCAGGTCTTAAAAACACACACTCTTCAGACCTTGCTGCTGCTGCCTAAGCCTCCTCATCTCTGGGGCAGGTGAGAGCTAAGATTTGCCTGGGACTGTGCAGAACTGGCCCTGAACCCAGCAGCTCCTCTGCTCTTATTCCTGCCAACAGGTCTGGCATTTGCAGTGCTGTAACAGCTCGTGGTTGCCTTCAAACCTGTTATTTGCTTAGCTTGCTCATTGAAACAAGATGAAGACTGCCTTGCTCCAAATGGCCACTCAATTCCATCATTAATAAGAGATCTAGTTCCTACCAGGGTATCGCCAGTAAAAACAAGGTGTGCTGTTAATACAAGCAGTTCCTGCCAACAGGTCTGGCATTTGCAGTGCTGTAACAGCTCGTGGTTGCCTTCAAACCTGTTATTTGCTTAGCTTGCTCATTGAAACAAGATGAAGACTGCCTTGCTCCAAATGGCCACTCAATTCCATCATTAATAAGAGATCTAGTTCCTACCAGGGTATCGCCAGTAAAAACAAGGTGTGCTGTTAATACAAGCAGTGTTGCTTATGGCCTCTTGAAAAATAGCTTGCCACTCTGTGGGGCAAGAAGGTTAGATCCAACATTACTGGGACAAATGCTGTGAAAAGTGGTCATCACCACTGTGAGTGATGCACACGAAGAGGGAGAGGGAAGAGGCACCAGGATCAGGGAACGGTGACAGGCTGGCAGAAGGATACGGAAAAAAGGCCAAGAGGATTAAAGTCAAAGGTAATGCAGGAGACAGTAATGGGAATGCAAGCTGGTGTTGGGACAGTGACAGCCCTGCCTGGGATGATGGAGGGTGAAAGTCATATGTTCAAGTACCTGGAGCAAACCCACTTGTTTTTTTTTTTTGCATGTACATCTGTGTTTCAACCTTTAAAAACTGCACAATATTGAAGCAGGCAACTTCCTCCTAAACCTTTAGACAAAAAAAAACAGAATAAAGTTTAAATGTTTCACAGACATATGATTGCAGAACATTTTGTTGTTCTAAGCCACCCTTCTCAGCTCTGCAGCTCTAGCACAGCATTTTGTATGTGGGGTCCAAGGAGTGGTGAGAGGTGGCAATTCAGACCCCTGAGTCACAAGGATTGGCAAAGCAGCTAAGCTGTATTAGCCAGAGGTTGGAAATGAGCTGTTGTCATGTAATTCCCTCCCCTTGCCACAAGAATTGCTGAGAAGTGGTTTCTATTATTTATTTATAACTGCTATACCATTTTCCTGCTTGCAGTCACCACAGCTTCCTATTAAATGGTAATTTAGTTATATATGGAATTTTTATATATCTATTATCAACTCTCCCCTGAGGCTACATATTCCTCACACAACTCCTGCAGCTTGGTATTGTAAGACTGTTGCATGGCAGCTCTGCAAAAAATAAGAATACCTTGAAATCTAGTCCATAGAGTTAAATCTCTGAAGGCTGACCTGTGCTCCCGAGTCTTGACACCAAAATTCATCAGAGTGACCAGGATGCTGCATGTGCACCAGGAGAAACAGCAAAACAATCCCGTGTCTCAGGATCCTACTAACCTCCTTCAGAGACTTGCTCTTTCCTTCTGCCTAATGAGCACCATGCTGCCATTGAGAAGTCGCTGCCCCAGCTGAGCTCCACGGGGTGCCTCTGCACAGCACACTGTTTAGCAGTGCAGACATACCCCAAAAGACTAGCAGCCTAATTTTCTTTCTTCATCTCACTTGGCAGCATAGAAGGATGAAAAGTCAGAAAATGGCATTTCAAATACTATACAGGTGATGATGCTGACCTTCCATACTGCAGTGGTTACTACATTCTTCCCTTTAAAGATTTTCTTTCAAGAATCTTTCCACTGACTGGAAATGGGGAAACATAACCCCCATTTATAAAAGTGAAGAAAGGAACACCCAGGGAACAACAGGCCAGTCAGTCTCACCTCTATGCCTGTCAGGATCATGGGGCAGATTCTCCTGAAAACTATGCTAAGGCACATGGAAAATGAGGAGGTGATTGGTGACAGCCAACATAGCTTCACTATCAGCAAATCATGCCTGACAAATTTGGTGGCCTGCTACAACTTAGCTACAGAGTTGGTGGATAAGGGAAGAGCAACCGATGTCATCTACTTGGACTTGTGCAAAGCATTTGACACTGTCCTACATGACGTCCTCTCTAAATTGGAGAGACACGGATTTGACAGGTGGACCTCTCAGTGGAAAAAAGGAACCTTGACAGGTTTGAGAGGTGGGTCCATGCAAACCGCATGAAGTTCAACAAGGCCAAGTGCAAGGTCCTGCACCTGGTTCGGGGCAATCCCAAGCACAAGTACAGGCTGGGTGGAGAGTGGATTGAGAGTAGCCCTGAAGAAAAGGACTTGGGGGTGTTGGTTGATGAGGGCTCTGGGGCCCTCAACATAAGAAGGATATCAACCAGTTGGAGCGGGTCCAGAGGAGGCCACAAAGATGCTCAGAGGGCTGGAGCACCTCTCCTATGGGAACAGGCTGAGAGAGTTGGGCTTGTTCAGCCTGGAGAAGAGAAGGCTCCGGGGAGACCTTATTGCAGCCTTCCAGTACCTGAAGGGGCCTACAAGGAAGCTGGGGAGGACTTTTTACAAGGCCCTGTAGTGACAGAACAAGGGGTAACGGGTTTAAACTGAAAGTGGGTAGATTTAGATTGGACATCAGAAAGAAATTCTTCCTGTAGAGGGTGGTGAGGCACTGGAACAGGTTGCCCAGAAAAGCTGTGGATGCCCCATCCCTGGGAGTGTTCAAGGCCAGGCTGGATGAGGCTTTGAGCAACCTGGTCTAGTGGAAGATGTCCCTGCCCATAGCAGGGGCACTGGAACTAGATGATCTTTAAGGTCCCTTCTAACCCAAATCATTCTGTGATTCTATGATTCTATAAACAGACTCTGCATTTGATTCCCCATCTACAATAACTAGGGGTAAAGGCAGTGCTTTTATGAAGGTGACAAGTTCAGGGGTTTGTTGGGATGAGCCAGCCCTTCAGCACAGCAGCAAGGAGCCCAAATAACTTCTATTCTCAATTACTTTTTTCCCCCTAAGAATTTAAATCTGTAAATTTAGAATAACGTACATAAGAACAAGAAATAGCAGATTTTATAACATCCTATTCACATAATATTTCATGTTCAGAATTCCCTTACTATTTATCAAACTTAACACAGCTGTAAGCACTTACTTCACAAGGTTATAAAAGTGGAATTAATTCTTCTTTACAAACTTACTTTTCACTGCTCTGTGCTTGAATTACACCATAAAGTTTGTGAAATTGAAAACAACACATAAATCTTATGAGGTGTAAAATTTCCAATTGGACTTGACTCCCAAGATCTCTATTCATACTTAATCTCTGGGTGGGAAAAGGTAATATTTTGCTAAAAATGTGAAAAGCATTTTTTATGCCACGGAAATGAAGGCAAAGTTATAAGTGAGATGCAAAACCCACAGGTCAGGCCGTTGAAAAGCAAGGTTTCCTCACACGCTATGCTTTAATCTCAGAGACAGACACCACTAGTCCTGATCCTCTCTTCAGAACAGTCAGCAAATGTATAAGCATGCACTCAATGTAGGGAATATTTCACAAGAATGTCTCTCTAAAGAATTATTCTTCCCAACTGATAATCTTTTTAGCAGTGAGAGGATAGAAATCCATTCCTAATCTTCTTGGTGTACATACAAATACTTTTGTTTATTTATTTTATTACATGTTTCTTTCCTCATCCACAATCACTACAGACATCTGAATGGAAAAGGGATCTATACATAAGATCTGGCCTCATATCACAGCTTGAATTTAAAAAAAGAAGGCTGGAAGTTAAAATGTCCATGTCAAGAACCAACGGGGGGAGGTTGGTTTTCTTGGTTTTAAGCAGTCATGTGACATTCCCATAGTAAGGTGCTACTCTCCTATCCTTTCTACCTTTGATAGTATTTACTTTGATAGTACTGGAAAAAATACCCAACATTCCCTCCCTATGCTATGGGAATAAACACTTAAAGTGTGGAGATTAAGCACATAATGGTGGTGATAAATAGACTGAAACAAATATCAGAGCACCAGATAAATCTGGTTGAATTTGGTAGAAAACCTGATTGCATTCCACTGAAGATCTCCATGTGATCAGATGTGTGTAGCACTTTCAGAGTTGTAAAATGTTTCCATGGCTAGATCTAAAGTCCTAGTGATATATTTATAGTCTGAAGAAAAAAAAAAGTAAGTATATCTGGCTTGGCACAGATTTGAAGTTTTTTATCTGAGAGATTTTAAGGGAGTAGTGAGAGAGAACTGATTCCGTGTTGCTGCGGTGTATAATTTCTTCTCCCTCACACTCCATACTAGACAAGAGTGATATAAGACACCATTAGGAGAACCCATGAGATACACTGGAGCACAGGTTTCACTACACAGCGACAGTACCTGCTTCTTGTCTACCTCCTCTATCAATATCAAGTGACTGAAAGAGATTTGATATAGCTGCTGGCTGGCCAGAGCTCAATCCAGAGAGGGCTGAGATAAAGCTCAAAGGCTTGAGGAAGAACCAAAAGTCTTAGCAGAGATTAGCTGAATCCTTTGACTGAAGTAGAGCATCTACTATTACCTACTTGCTCTCACAGGCTAGAAGCCAAGTTGGCAGATGATCTCCTGTAGATGTTAAGACTGAGGTCACTACCAAGGTTCACGCTCCATAACCTGCCCCTGGGATGATGGGTGCCATGGTTCCTTTCAAATATAGCCCACCTGGAGCAGTTTCTGTCTTTTGTCACTTGGGAATTAATGTTGTGTAATAAATTGTGTACGCTTCCAGAAAACAACAAAAAACCCCTCAAATTTTCTCTGGTATTTACTCTAATTGCTATTTACTTACCAAATAATGTCACAGAAGTTGCAGTTTCGAAGGGGAGTCCAAGGAGTGGTGTTGACACAACAAGCTCAGTGCTCGCTGACCCCGCTCCTTCTCTAAGTTGTCCCATCCCAGCCGCTGAGCCAGCAGCCGGCTCTTGGGGGTGCGTGTCTGACTGCTCCCAGGGACAAAGGGTCGACCTGGAGAACGTGGGACAAGCCAGCCCAAAGAAATCTGGAGTCATTCAGGACTCCCAGCTGCACAGATAAATGCTGTAATTGCCTGGTGATTCTTACATGCAACCAAAGTGTATATCAGGTACGTATTGCAACCGCAAGCGTGAGCATACAAGTAATACCCAATGTGGTATATAACCTGCATCGGCTAGGTGGTGTTCTAGGCTAGTCGTGCATCTCTGACAAGTTTCTTAATTGAAATTAAGGAGGCTTTTGTGATAGGTAAACCTAAGTGTCACTAGCTAATACAGAATGTGTTGGTGATGTTAGCCACAGAAAACTAATGTTTGGGCAAACAAGCACTAGCCAGTTCAAAAATCACATTGCACCCTCACTTCCACACACCGGGCCTGCCAAGGTTAAAGAAAAATATTATCCTATAGGTTAGTTATCACTTAATGGATAATTTGAAGGACTCCCAGAAGCCAATATAGCAGGAAATCTGTTGTGACAATGCAAGACAGGATAGAATGGTTAGAGGATTGTGTCCAGTCATTTTAGGCAACATTTTGTTGTACAAGATGATGTTCTTTTGGTTTTTTGTTGAAACAATTTCAGTGTGACAATAAAGTGTTTTCAAGAACTAAGGTAGCCCAACAGCCGCCTTTGCAATATCGTGTTTGGTGAATTGTGAGCGGCCTGACTAGGCCTCAAACCAAAGTTGCCTTCTAAGTGAATTCACCTGATCCATGTTTTATAAAGCCTCATGGAAAAACTGAAGATTGTAGCAGTTAGCATTCTTTCTCACAAGAATTGATACATGAAGAACTGAAGAATTGAGTAGCTAGCATTCTTTCTGTCGACCAGGCCAGGGCTTATCAGATAGAAATGGATACACGAACCATCAACGAACCAGATATTTCTGTGCTCGTAGTCACATAGACTGTTTGTTAAACTGTATAAAAGCAGGACCCTCTCACAGTGAAGATGAAGCCTCACCTACGAGTGTACACACCGCGTAGGACTTTCCAATAGCCCGGACGGTTCTCCGATCTTTCGCTGTGACGGGGCCCCTCAGCTGATGCACAGATCCAGATGATGGTAAAGTATTAGGGCAATTGGTGATGTATCTTTCTTCATCACTATAGCTGACTTTATGTAGTAATGATTAGGTGCATTACCTTGCTTATTCTTGCTGCTGCTTTAAACTAAAGCAAACTTAGCTTCTTTTTAACTTGGTGTCTGTGTCCTGTCGACCCCATCAATTGGCAAAGCAGTGAAGCTTTCCACAGTAAATGTTTCTCATTGAAAGGTTTTTGGGTTTTGGGGGTGTTTTTTTTTTGCTTTGGTTTGGTTTGCTTGGTTGGTTTTTGTTTTTTGGGGGGAATTCTGGGGGTTTTTTCATTTACTTAACAGGGCCCAGATTTCTCTTATTTGTCCATTTTGCAACATATTTGTCCATTTTGCAACATATTTGTCTCTGGCCAGAGCTATATCAAACTCTTTTACAAGGAGAGGAAACCGACTACACAAATGCTATGAAATGCATAATCAAATAACTGGATTTTTTTTTTTAATGTTTGCTATAATTTCTAATAATTTCAGATGTTAGAGGGCCTTTTCAGGGCAACTGCTGTAAAATACTAGCTGAAAAATTGAAATCTGCTAGAAATCACGTTCACATAAATGTTTTACAACATTTACAACAATGTATATACAAAAGGACAGCTACCTAATTGAGAAAACATCCATAAATATTTACTTCCTGATAGTCAGATAAGCTGCATGCCAAAAAATTGAAATGGAGATGAAGTCAGATATCCGCAAAGCGTGTGCTGTCAGTAATACTGCTTCTCATCAACATCCCAGCGGGATTGCAGCTTTGTTGTGCTAAATCCTCTGCAGTATAAGAGAGAGTCATTTAGCCAAGAAAACTAATTCACCACTTCTATGGGTATAAATCTGAAGTAAAAGATCTTATTCTACACGTATTCAACTGACCAGTTCAGGAAGGATGCAGGCCACATGCATAAACGTTCCTTAACTAAACCTAAAGATTTTTCTTCACTGGACACCAGACATGGTGGGAAATAGATGAACAACAACAAAAAAAAATTACTTCCAGGTTCCTAATAGCAGAACATTATTTTCTTTTTTAATCTACCCATATTAGTGTCTTGTGTCTCCATTCTCATCTTAGCAAAAATTTAACATGTTGTGAGATAATATTGATTATTTCTTTATTATTAATAAATAATAAACACAAGGGTATTAAAGCTTTTAGATCAGCAGTCACAATGCTGATCTATAAGCTGACATAACCGTCTCTCTAAGCAAAACAAGTCCTTTCACAACCACTTAATCTTGGGCACCACCTTTTCCTCCAATTATGCATAAGCAGCAAAACAGCTGTTAACTCCTAAACTCATTCAACCGTTTTAATTAATTAGGTTTTGGTTTACAGCATAACTAGTTTCCAAGGTTAAACTTGAACAATCTAATAACTGACAATCAACAAAAATTAAAGTGAAAAGGAATAAAAAGATTACAGGTAGGGTTTTCAGGAGTAATAGGAATTGTAGTAGTCAGTAACTAATGACAATGATTTTGTCATTGCTCCTACTTTAAGCCACAAAAGGCAAGGTCAGTTCCTGTCAGTAACCTAACCCGCTGGAGCTGAAGTTTGGTAGGAAACCAAACAAGTCATATAAACATATTAGTTATTTGCTTAATTGCTTAGTCAAAGCTTAATCTTTAAGTCATATGGAAGGCAGACAATTTAGATATAAAATGCACTGTATTGTTTATTTACATTTTGACCACAGGCTCTCTCTAAAAAACTATCAAAGAAGCTCAACTGGAGTTCCAAAGATCATATTATTTCTAAAAGCAGCCATCTGAACTTGAGTATCACACCAGCGGTGGGAAGAAGTATTGCCCTTAGCCATATTAGGTTAAATTCACAGAGCTTCCTAAGTTCCAAAACCCACCCAGAGATCTGAAACCATGGAGTTTTTTTTCCCAGAATGTTAGTTAGTTGAATAGCTGAAAAATGAAAGTTTTGCACTCAGCAAAAAATAGAAGTTATGTGCAGGAAAAATGCTGGGTCCTTGTGAAAGTAATAGGGTCTTGATAATGAAATTATGGTTTAATTGAGGGGGGGGAAAGGTATTTCAAGCATTATTGGAGTCTTAAAAAGCTGCTAACATGTGCTTTGTGTGATTTTTAAAATTATGTTGGTCCTTGAAAACCAGTTTGATACTCATTTATATTTAGCAACAAAAGTTCACAGGCAAGAAATATGCCACGTCTTTGTGAAATTCTGTTCATTTTTTTCTGAGATAGTGATGCATTCCCTTCTTTCATTTGCAGCCCCCAAAAAACTTGTCAGGATAAGAACCTTGCAGCTAATGAGCAACACCAGTGAGCCTCATGCACACTGTTACCAGGCCCACTGCCCACCACAGCAAGCCGGGATGTGTGTGAACATGGGAGACAATAGGATGGAAGAGAATCTGGGCTCCTTCACAACCATCTCCCAGTTCCAGCTTTCCCCCTAGCCACTCTCCCCTCCTACAGAAATCACCTTCACTGCAGATGCCACCCTCCGCACAGCTGACCTGTGCGACAGCGGTGAAGGTCCAAACACTACTAACCATGCCTCCTAGGAATGACACACCAGTTTATTTTCTACAGCTTCCATTAAAAACTGTGGGAAATAAAACACACACTAACAGCATTAATGGTTTAAAAATACACACTAAAAATGCAAAGATCATGCAGGAAAGATTAGTTCTATGTGTGTACATGCACCATGCTACTGCAATTGCACACTCACATTTTCTCCAGAGAAGCCTGATATTATTCAGTAAATAGGAAAAATGTATGAAGAAACAGAATAATAACCATTTGTGCAATGGAAACATGGTACTTGTCAGTGTTTTAATTCTATGAATTTGCAATCTAAATACTATGAATGGGTTTCCTTGTATTAAAAAAGGATTTTAAATACCAACTCCACAAAAAAATTAGTGAAGTACAATATATTACTGCATTACTATGGCTTTCTATCCATCAATACTATACACTTCCTTTTCAAAAAGACACTATAAATTAAAACTGAACAGGAAATATGAAAGCCACTTTCTTTTTTCCAACTAAATTGCATATGTATGTTTTATAAATCAGCCTGCATATTACTAAAAAGTTCGAAGTTTAAATTTTCCTGCTTTAAAAACGTCCTGATGACTACAGAATCGCATTTCGCAGAGCTGATGTCCTTTCAAACCGTTACTCACCACCTCTCTGCATGCTGCATACTTTCATACAGCCATGCCATCCAGAAATGGGACAATCTTTTTAACACCAAAGCTGAGAGTTTTTTCCATTTCGCACCATTTTGCATCAACCTCCTGGGAAAATTTATCAATGCATATCAATAAACTGGTAAATATGTATGAAAGTGCATAAGCAAAAAATAAGAAAAAAAAAAGGTTAATGCCAGGTACTTGTCCCTGCTGTGAGATACCTGTTGTCGTTTTCTGCTTGGATTCAGGAGCCACTTATGCGTGCACTGACACTCCATGAAATCAAAATTAGAATTTTATCCTCAAAAAGCAACGAATTCTGATATAATAAAAGCAAAAGCAGCCAGAAGAAGTATTTGGATCCACGTGGTTCTGTACACACAGGGGTACTGAAATACACCTTTATTTACAAGTGATACTAATGTAGCAGAGGTATCTTGTAGACATGTAATGTACCAGCCAAGTACACCGGAACAGATAAACCCAGTAGCTGGCATTAGGCAATTTCTACACATCCTAGGTAAGTTACTAAGCATGAAGAATCACCCACTGAATTTTCTGAAAACCATTGACTGATATGAACAACAACAACACACAAATCTTCATCTTCCCATTTGTCCACCACCCTTACATTGGGATCGATCCATTGTACACACAAACCACATGCATCCTTGCACGCCTCACTTTGTGCAACAGAGCCTGTTCAATACACATGGAAATTCTAACATATCCATCGCAAATTTACTGACAGAATGACATAGTCTTGGTAACCTAAGAAACTCCTGAAATGAAGCATCTGACACGTCATTCAATTCAACACAAGCGAAGATGGCATTGCAAAGTTTATGCTCCCGCAGACTCCAGTTCCTATTTGCTCAGTTTAGAATTAAACTAGTTTCTACCTGATTTAAAGGACCACACAACCGAATACTGAAAATCTCTTTCTCCTATTGCCAACAATAAAGAGTCTGTTGACCAACATCCCCAGACAGCTCCAAGGATTAACTGGGTTATGCAAGTGATTAGCCAAGGTTAAAATAATTGGGTACTGAAATTATGAGCAAGGACAATAGTTGCCTTTTCCTCATTCCTGGAACTGTTGAACAGGGGACAGTAAGGGAAAACTTGCATCTACTTGGGCTTTCACTGGGGACAACCAACAACGTTGGTCGGTGAAGTTTTGTCCACATTAGGATCACTGCCTCTACTGCTACTCAGGCAACACACCACCAGCTTGTATCTGAACTCAGTGTCTCACTTGGGCTTTAAAAACCAGAGATATAAAAAAAAAGTCATTTTCCATGTGTCTGAAACGTCTGACATGCCATTTTCCAATTTCCTTTTAGAAGAAACACAGTATTTAATGCAAGCTGCAAAATACAAGTGCCGTCTAACATGCTTCAGCAAAACACCCTCAATGTCTTTGCAAACTAGTTCAACAAGTATCCTCAGTTTTTTCCAATTCCTTAAAGATATCTGAATGCCCCCATGACTCATGCAGGAGCATCAAAATTGCTGGGGAACCCTGTGGGAACTTATCCCAGGGTTCTGTGCTGTTCATTTTTAATACTATTTTTTTGCTGGTATTTTAATATAAATTATATCTCGCAGCGTGAACTTTATGCAGTATCAGCCCTTCCTTGCTTAGCTTACTCTATGAATATTTCTAAAGTTTGTGCCACAAAACACATGCAAAATTCGTAATCACAATTCATAATATAGCAGAAAATTGTAATTTTAAAAGACCAAAATAAATTCATTTTTTTTAAAAAGTTTGGGATTTTGACAACTTTGAATGAACTCATCATATCCAACCCAAGACCTAAGCAGTTTGGATACAAAGGTTTTAATTAGTCAAGCACACTGATATTTCATGTTGGTGTATTAATAATTTTGTGCTTACAGCCACGTGAGTTGCTGTTTTCCTCATCAACTACCTCTGTTCTTCACAAATACATCCATGTCTGCATCTTTTCCTTGCCCTCACCTCCGAACTCAGCTTTCCAGAGATTCGGTAAAGTTAAGCAATAGTGGACTAGCAAGACTGGCTTTTACACCATTATTTGAACTTTAAAGAAAAAGCGTGATTGTGTGTGAAGAAAATAGGGAAAAAACGTAGTCAGCATTTACCAGTATTTTGAAAATAACGTTATGAATTCATTTAAATCTACTCTTTGCATCACATAAAACAGTACCAAACATACACACAATCAATCCTGTGGCTCTTTATTGCCAACATGCTCAATTACGACTGCTGCGTTTCACCTACTTAGTTCATTTTAATCCTCATTTAACCCAGTACCCTTCTGTCATTTAAGGACGGCCTTCTAGTACTTTTAGAGAACAGGGGTAGATTTGTAAACACACACATGCACGTAACAGTTTAACAACTTGCAAGGCATTTCCATCTTGCAAGGGGAGCAAAAAACAAAAAATCTGTATTTCCATATGACATCACCTCTAGCCAATTAACAAGAGGGTTGCTGAGGGATCACTGGTGACAGGGCAAACATCAAATGAGTTTGGGACTGGCTGCAGATTGAAGATTCCACATTACCTAAACCCAAGTCCATGTGTGCCCAGCCAAGCAGAGCTGGTTCATCACAACCACTGATATTACCAGCCCAGGTACTGTGCTTGGGAACCTCTTCTAAGGCATATTCGTATACAAAAATGTTTCTCATTGGCTAAGATCTCTTACAGTTACAAAAGAATTACAGATCTTCAATTGCCTTTAAATGCTTGCCTTTTTTTTTTTCTCCACATATTCAGACACCAGAACTATCAATCAGTGGTTCACATTTGTGAAGTGCCATGCCCCTTCTTCCCACCGCTTAACTGGAGAAACTAAGGCAGAAATAAAGTGCCTTGGGAACCCACTCGCATTTCTTCACCACACCAGGAATGCAAAAGTGGAAAAACAGAGCACAAGTAAAATTATATTCTTTATTCATTCCGTTTTAGCTGTGAATATTCCTATTATACAAATACAGTATAAATTCCAAAATCACAATATATTACAAAATAAAAAAGTACAAACTGCATTACTTAATAAATATATCTAACAAGTTAATCAAAGTAGAAGAGACAGAATTCAGATTGGAAACATTTAAATGTTTGACCCAGCAAACCATACAAACTTCAATTTAAATACTTTTTTTTTTCCTTTAAGCCATAATGTAGAATACCATTCCTGACTTCTTGATTAGAAAACGACATCATGTGAATAAAATGTTGTGATCAGATAACGATTTGTTGGTGCAACACCAGTGCCAATAAAGAAACAGGGTTTATACAAAAGACACTATAACCCCAGAAACAAGAACACAAACACCGAGGTGCAGCCAAGGCAATTATTGCCAAAGCAGGAGACTATTATCTAGTCACAACATTCTATTGCAAGTTAATGTTCTGTTATTACAGATAAATAATATAAATGGAGCAGAGGGTGAGCCAAGCAGGCACAACAAGAGGCCAGTTTACTCAAAACAATAATTAAATACAGAAGAGTCAATTGCTCCCTGTACTGTTCATGTGTAGCTTCATTCCAACTGGCTCAAAGGACCTGTTCTGTGCTCCAGGCAGAAAAAGCAACTGTTCTGAAAAGCAGTCTGTTCATACTTTGCTGCACTTTTACAAAAACCATTGTTTTAGTTTTGCAAGAAAATACCCACGGTGCTTTCATCAATTAGGGAGGGTCAGTTTGACATCAACTCCGTTTGGTAAAAATATAAGGTTTATGGGTAGAAAACACAGCAAAAAAATAGCTGTTACATCATAAGCCTTATTTACAAAAAATGTTGACAAACATTTTTGGCTGTACAGCTGAAAGCCAGATTCTAATGCAAGATGTAGAAGATGGAGGTAACAGTTTAAAAATATTGTGCAAAAAAATACATTCTCATAGAAAATAGAGAGACAGTGGGGAGGAAAAACGGAGGTACACGGAAAATCTGCTTGCAAATAATCCGAGGCTAAGTTTTTTACAACAGAATATTACAAACACATTGGTATTTATCCCCCACAGTCTACAGTCCTTTGCAGTCTGGGGTGCTGCTGCTTCGTTATGGATTAAGGCATCACCATCACAGCCACACCACTTTCTGTCCCTCAGTCCCTGCAGCAGAGCTCCCAGCCTGCGGCCCAGGCGGTCTCAAGAGCAGGCGTTCTGCTCAATGTACATCTTGGACAAGGACACGGCCATGGACTTGGCCAGCTCCTCGTCCCGTCTGCGCTGTACCTGAGTCTGTCTGCACCACGCCTCATACTCTGGGTTGGGGCACACGCGGTCCAGCACGGCATCGTAGTGCCCATTGCTAAGCCAGCTCAGCCAGATGCTGGGCCGCGTCGGGTCCTCGGGCCCCAGGTAGTGAACCATGGTGGAAACGGTGGGGCTCTCTGGCCGGCCACCCGTGGTGAGGTGGATGTTCACATTCAGCATCTGCCCCATGGCCAGCAGCTCCGGGTAGCCGGCCCAGGCCCCGTCCTGGGCGGCGGCGATGAGGAACTCCCCCACGTCGCCCTCGATGATAGGGTTGAAGTGGTCCAGGTGGTCGGCGATGTAGTGCACGGTCTGCTCGCGGAGCTCGCCGTGCAGCCGCTGGTCCCCGT
>NW_010234142.1:0-18295 GCF_000690775.1 Eurypyga helias | reverse complement strand
GCGGGCCCCGCGGGGAGGCCGCTGGTAGGGCCGCGATCCGGCCGCGGGCTGAGCTGGAGCTGGGAGGGGCGAAAGGAACCCGGAGGGAAAGGATGGGCTTTGACAAGCAGCGTGGGAGGCTGGAAGTTACCCTCGGTTAAAAAGAGGAAGTTCAGCACGGAGAATGAAAACGAGGACCTGCAAAAGGAGGAGGCGGGCAGATGGGTGGGGAATAGCTGGCTGGGAATCCGCAGCACAGAAGAAACTGGTTTGTAACGCGTCGCAAACCGAACAGGAGTAAAGTATGTGATGTTATGGGAGAAAAAGGCAAACCTTTTAGGATGTGTTAGGAGAAGTGTCTCGTGTAAGGAACGGGGAAAGGGAGCAGTTGTTTGAAGTAGCAGACGGTACTGCACAAGAACAGATAGACCAGCCAAGCATAAATTAGACCTTTCTGGTTATCACAAGAACAGTGTCCTGGCAATGGGAAGAAGGAAAGAAGAGAAAAAAACCCCAAACCTCTGTATGACTCAAGAATATCTCCTGCCCAAACAAGGCACAAAGAGCCATCAAAATAAGGCAAGCCTCCAACAGCAACAGCGAGGGCCAGTGCCTTACCTGATTTTATAACAGAGCTTAGAACTGTTTGGGTTGGAAGGGACCTTAAAGATGATCCAATCCCACCCCCCTGCCATGGGCAGGGACATCTTCCACTAGACCACGTTGCTCCAAGCCTCATCCAGCCTGGCTTGAAGCATCCAGCCTGGCCTTGAAAATTTATCCAGCTTGGGCTTGATGAATACATGAGCAAGGCTATGTGGCATGGCTGACCTTCACAGCAAGCAGCAGGATCTGGGAATCCAGGAGCTTCATCCTGCTTCTGGGTCAGTGGGTCAAAGGTACACACAGAGCAGGGAAAAGCTACAGGATGAAAAAAGTAACAAAAATAACCCTGAGCAATCTGGATACGAATGTGCTTGGTGCCTGTGTTAACATGTTCAGTAAGACAAAGTTTACCCAGGTACCAATGTTAAAAGTTTTTCAACAGTGGTGTATACTGAAAATAGTTCAATAACTGACAATTTCAGGAGCATTTGACATGTGGACAGACTGCAAGATACCCTTAAAATCTCTTTTTATAAACACTGTTGGTTTAGATACCGCTTTTGCTGCCATGTAGTAGGTTTTTTATTTTATCCTATCATATGATTTTCTCACTGCCTTGGGTGGCAGGTGTGGAGAACACTCAAGCAGCACGGTTACCTTAGGGCAGAGAATGCTCTTCATGTTGCCGACCTGACCCACGTCAACCCTTACCTAGCTGCAGTGGGCTGACCCCAACTGAAGGGAAGCTGCTGGGACTGTTATGTCGAGTGTGAAATTCCTCCCAGGATTAGCCTTGATCGGCAGCACATTGTTTAGGAACAGGATGTTTAGGGAGTATCTCACCAAGGCCTAGCAGATGTAGGTAAGTACTGCAGCCTTTGTACTTGTAACTCACTTGGGATCTTGATAGGCATCTCCCTACTCCCTACGGAAGCAGCAGACAAGTGATGGAGACTCCTTACTTCCTCCCTCGACCACGGACCGCCAGCAGCAGTGACTGCATTACCATCAAAAGCGCAATAAATGTCTGCAAACCCTACGGGATAACCAAGGAAAAGCTGATGCAATCGTAATATAATTATCTCAGGAAAGGCGTTACTAAGTAGATGATTCCTGGAGATTAATGAATATGTAATAGGCAGGGACATAGGAGCGGTGTGGTTGTGCCAAGAGGAGCGGTGTGGCTGTGCCTTACTAGCAGCAGCCGGGGTGTACACAAATACTGCTGGGAGCAACAACAGGTTCCTATTCTGAACGAAGCTCTAAGATGTGTTTGTGCCACTAGTGGTAGTTGTATCACACTTCAGGAACTTGTGTTGCAATCTCATGGCTTATGAAAAATACTAATTGTTGGACAAAATGCACTGTACTGTGTTCCGTCCAAAGGGCTGGAAGTGAAAAATACGTATCATCATCCTGGTATGTAGACAATAGGTTGAAGATATTGGATTCCTTTGCACAGTGGATGCACATTTCTAATTTTCTCCCTCGGAAGTGTTTTGTTTTCCATAAATATATAAGAAATATTTTCTCTCTATATATGTGTACATATGGAAATATATATATTTCATATAATTCCATGCTATAGATGTGGTGTGGTAATCAATAACCACACTAAATACATGACAACAACTTTACACATTGTCATAAACTGTACTGAGAACAGCAAAGACAGGAGTCTCCTTTCAAACATGAATTCGGGTGTACTTTTACCATACCACAGTCAGCACTCATAATGTGCCTTTGCACAGACCCCAACTCTCATTCCAACCTAGATTTTCAATTCAAGATTGATACTGAACAACCATATTCACTATCTCAGCCTCCTATCGAACTGTCTCTTCTTGTTTTTAACACTGGTCCATACATAATTAAAACCGTGGAGCAACAGCAAGTGTTATTCACCCCATTATGGTCTTGCAAACAAGTGGAACTGTCAATGCAATTTGATATTCCTGCAACTAAACCTTCCTGCTTGCCATTGGTGGGTACGTTCCATACAGGATGGTCAGCATGGTTACGTGGTCGAACCCTCACGTCTCCAAAACGATCAAGGAGACATGTGACTGATGTCTTAGAGACAGGACTGGGAGTATTGAGCAGCACAGATGCAGAAATCCTAACAAACAAATTAACTGCTGCTACCAGCAACCTAAACAAATCAGAACACCCATAAAATCATCTTTTCTGGCATTAGGAGCAAATCAGTGGCTCCTGTCAAACATCCCACTCAATGGGAGAGAATAGAGGAAAAGGACCATCAGTTAATGATAAATGCTCTTGGCACAATCCAAGGTAATACTTCTCTTGCCTTCAGCTGTATCCAAGCACGACTACGGATGCAATCTATAGTGGCGGCTGTCATTAGAGAAGGAGAAGGAGGAACCTTACCCACAGGAATTTGAAAGATAACCTGGGATAAAGCAACCAAATCTGAAAGGGAATTCTAATGCTGGTGGCACCTCATCATTTCACCTATGACGTCACCAACAGTAACGCCACAGCTTTTGTTTTAACAATTCCCATCACTTCAGTATGCACCACATACCCAACCACCGCGCTGGGAGTGAATCACCATGGAACCGTACTCCGGCCACGGGAGCACAGAGCACGGGCCCAGCACAACAGTAATAAATGGCAAACTGTCGATGTCGGTGCCTGTGTTGTGCGGAAAGAACAGGGGTTTATCTGTGAAAGCAGTACCCTCAAGGCTCAAGACATTGGTCTTGATACCGACCAACATGTTGCTTTGAGGTACACCCCAATAAAACCCGTGAAACTGTACTAGTGTGTATCGGAAATGGGTGTGTGTGTATGAGAACCCTTTGTGATTTTGTATTTACAGACAACACCACTGTGGAGACAAATAACCACTCAAATATCTGTATTTGTAATTTTACCAAAATTATGGGATGTGACTTCAACTATTTGGCTCCTGTCACAACCTACCATTTGTTATAATTGAACTATACACCATATCAAGATCTGCTGCCTACACCTATAGGAATGAATCTTACCATGGTAAGGAAACTACTACAGCATGATGATTTCCAAAGATTGCTGAAACAAATCCAGGAAAATGGACAAAGAACCTTGATTACTGTCCATCATGACACCAAGGAGATACACCGTGTCACTAGAACAAGTGAAGAAAGGTGGAGAACATCACTGGTGGGACACTTTATTTGGATTGTCTCCAACAACAACTGGAATACTGAACCAGATGCTACACCCCATCATGATTCTAATAACTTTCGTTACACTATGCTTGCTGTTAAACATTGCTTGGTATATCAAAACTCGGAGAGTGAGCAACAAGTTAAACTATTACAAGAACCTCCTCATATATATAATGTTGTTTAATCACATTTAATGAAATCACATATAGGCCTATATGTTTTAATGATTACAAAGGTTAACTTAACACAAGATTTCCCCCCAAATCATAACCAGAATATAGCATCGATCTGTTTATAGGCATAAAGGCAAGGGGTGACCAAACTGCCACTCTGTGAGGGCAAGATGGATGGACTTTAGTCACGGGATGGATTGTGGTAGTGCATTTCCACCCTTCCCCCCTCCCCAATTCCTGGACTGGTCTATGGCCTAAGGATTCTCATACAGCCTTGGCCATTGTGCGCTGAGTTTGGTGGTTAAGCGTACCGAGCATTCCTGTGTTGCTAAGGTAAGCAATGACACAAACCACACCAGCAGTTCGGTTTCCTGACCAGAGTGTGTACCAGGAGTTCAACCACCTGCCCGCAGAAGGAGCAAGAATGGAATAACTAATCATTCCTTCACAACTGAGACTTCTGCAGTTGGGAACATCAGTTACTGACATTCTAGTAATTACCAGCCTGAGTTGTGGCCAAAGTTGGAAGTCGCAGATGCCTGAAGTCAGTTATCTCATGACCCTATAAACAGTGGTTTCAAGAGCGCTGCTTATAGGGAGACAGCCCTTTGAACTCTTCTGGACCGCAGTGGGCTGTGCCCAGCATCTCCCTCTTGGAGTTCACAAGCTCTGATGTTTGTGAAATCAGAGGTCCTTGCAACTTCAGCTGAAAACCTCCCTGAGGCTCAATTCTGCCTGATGAGAGATGCACTGATGTCCTACCTGCGTGAAGATTTTCACCAATCTTGAAGGGGAAATTTTAGCAGGTACCTTAGTATATGTAGGCATCTATCTCTATACAAGTCTCTGCGTGTACATGTGATTTTATGCCAACAGCTTTGTTAAGCCGTTGATTAAGTCTCTGTGTTGATAATTGATAGCTATGTTTTGCTAGGGAATTATATAATCTAATTGTCATAAGAGTGTTAATGAACTTTGAACTGCTGCCATTTTAAATTGCTGCTATCCCAATGTTACAGAAAACACAAAGTCACCACAATGTGATCCCTGTCTAATCCATTAGATATAAACAACATTCAGCCACCCCTAGACCTCTCTTTGAGGAGTTTAAAAAACAAGGGGGTCCACTCTGAACCTTGTGACTCAATGGGAGTAACCTCCTTACCCTTTTCCGCTAATCCACATATCAATCCAATTCTGACTCAATTTCTCTGACCCTGTGTAAATAATTTTTAATCCATGTATAAACCATTTTTAGCCTTTTCTAATTTGATTTCACCTTTGTGTGCTTTTCCACGTCGAATCAGTAATAAAGTGGACCTTGCCGTCAAATTCTGTTAAATTGGGATTTTCTCAAATGCATATTAAAAATAGCTTTTTCCTCCTAATATTTGTAACGTTGGTCTTTTAAGTGGCCTAACCACTCTTCCCTGTCTCGAGAGATAGAAATAATAGATAATATATATTTTCCACGTATATAAAATGTTTCCACCTCCCACCTTTCAGTCTTTGGCTAACAGGCCATGTGAATTCGCTGTGTTATAATTAACTCACCTTTTGAATTTTACTTTTTTTTTTTCCCTCCTCCTTTTAGCTCCAGCTCAAAAATGATCTGGAATAGAGATTGGAAGTGTGTTTGATTCATGAACACCTGGTAAGATTTAGTATATAGGACTAGTGATGTTGAGGTCAAATATCTGTGAGAGATTTGCAATGGTGGCATGAATGTCTGGCCAGACTCTGGTTATGGCATGTCTAGAAGGCCATTTAGACTGTCTTTAGGTTGGAAAGGGACAGGCACAAAAATACGTTAGATGTCAGTTAAAGACAACTTCCTGAGTGTGGCCAGGTGAAATACTTACCTGCTGAATCTGTACGTCAGCAGCTCTGGTGTCTCTGCCGTCGCTTAGAGCTTCCTAGAAGAGAATTAGACCTCACAGACATGACTGGCTAAAAACCTATATCCAGAAATCATTTGAGATCATTAAACCTGAAGACTGTTGTTATTTCCATCTTGTATCCAGTAAGAAGTCTTTACATCGTAAAGAGGTGTGGGCTTACATTGCAAACGGAGTGGGAAGATCCAAAAAATTTTAAACTGAAGAAGTAAGAGTGTGTCAGAAACCTCATCAGAAACAACACTCACAGAGCAAGAACCAGAACATTTCAGACAGAGGAGAGAAGGAGGACAGCTCTTTTTTCCACTACTGCTTCAAAGAAGGGAATTAACATTTGATAAGAAAAATCAATTAGCTGACAAGTAAGATGGAGTTTCTGAACACAACCCATGGAAACCTTCCTTGAAGAAAACCTTTAATGTAGAGGGTCCATGGTGGCTTTGTGAGCTTTGGAGTGTGGTTGTGGGCAGCTGCTTGATTGAAGGTTTGCCTTAGGTTCCACCTTGTAGATATATCTGTGATTTTAATAATGTTTCCTGGCTATTAGGTCTCTTGTATTCTGTCAAATCCTATTCATCTTAATTTGAATTTGCAGGTGTTCAGTCATTCTGATTTTTATTTGAACCATTACCTGGTTCCTACAGCTGTGCATCCATAAATGTATCATCGTAACATTTTGTCTTGACTGTAAAATTATTCCAAAACTGCAGAGCTTTTGTCCTCTGAAGCTCTCAAAGGTCCTGGGTTTAGTCTTCTCATACAAATGTACACAGATAATAGTAACTCAGTTTTACAGAAAGCTTAACTGAAAGTAGTATCAAGTCTTTCTCCTGCCCTTGAAGTTCTTGTGCTGCTTTTTCTGATTTTATAGCTTCAATTTTCTATCTTAAACCAGGTATTCTTTTCTGGTATATGTCTCCTCTTCTTTATCTGAATTTTTCAGCATCGGTGTCTCAGCCTCAGGGACTCCTCCAGTATTGTGGGCAGTCCTTTGATTTTAACACTTAACTTATTAAAGGATGTCTCATTATTTGCATTCTGTCTCCAAGTGATTGCCTCACATGGGAGAAAACAGTAAAATTGGTTCTGTGACAGGTTCCATCAAATATTTTGGAAAAGGTACTGTATTTTTTGTTATCTCTTCAGTGATAAGCAGGGCAAAAGTCATAAGCAGTAGGGTAAAAGTATAGCTGTAGTAAGTACAATGTTTTTAGGCAGGTGAGTGTTTTTAATTTGTCAGGTGTTATACTTCGTTTTGCAATGAATTGTGTATTTCTTCTGAACACAGAGGAAATGAGCATTAATATGTAATCATTTAACACATTTTGCCATATCCTTCTCACAGCTGCATATTTTTTTCTTACTGTCCAGCCAGTATCTTCTCTCAGGCTTGTTGGGTCCCCCAGTCGTTCTGCTGCCAGGCTCTGACACATTTATTTTGCTGGTGATGCTGTCAGAGGCTCCCTCATGAGATGGTGTGTGCTGCTCACCCCCGAGGCCGAGTGGCTGGAGGGGAAGAAAATCCCCAACGCACAGGGTGAGCAGTGGGAAGGAGGAAGGTTTACAACGGCTGGAAGACCCACACTTGTGTCTGAGGGATGAGCTATTCTTTTTTTTCTGTAATGCCCTGCTGTTGTGAGAGCGCTCTTTAATATAATTAACAATGCAACCTTCTCTAGCATTACTGCTCCATTTGCTGATGTTCATTCCAGCTAGCTTAGAAACCATCCCTCCCACAGGTTCAGAATAGACCTTAAAACCCACCATGGATTTAATATGGCACTAAACTAATGAGTCCTGTTAGTTAATTACATTATTTTCCCTTGTCACAGAGGCAGAATTTTCCCTCTTTGCTAAACCACTTATAAAGGCAACCTGACTCTTTGGGTACTTGTACTGCATCCTTTATTACCATATCTGGGCATCTGTCTGTCATCTTAAATTTGTGCTTTTAAATGTAGCTTAGGTTTCTTTCTAGGGGCTCTGCAAGAGTCTCTCTCCTTTATAAAAAAGCAAATGGAAAGAAATGGGGGGTTGATGTAAATCTAGGCATTAAGGTGTGTGCAGCTGCCCCCTTCTCCTAGAAAAGATCATCCCCAGCCAGGCATGTCCCTGCACCTGCAGTTTGTCAGCTGAAAGCACAGGAGTAAAAGTGGGGCTGGGGTTCAGGTCCAGGGCTCAGGAAGAAAGCGGCATGCTGGTACTGACTATACGTGTCAAAACTGACATTTGAAATCTCCCACCCTAATCTGGTCACGTCTGTCTCTGACGGTCACAGAAGGATATCAGATGCAGAAGGGCTGCTCTAGAACATTTAACAACATCCAGTGTTTCTGAAAACATCCTGAGCTCCTGCCCATCTTACTACGCTTCCACGCTTTCTTAATTTATCATGAGATACCCTTCCTTGCAGCGACCATGGTTTTCATACAACACAGCTGGCTTGGTTCCACTCCCCTCCCCGCCCTCCCCCCTCCTCGCCCTCTTTTTCCTTTCTATACTTTGTAGGGCAGGGAGTAAAAGGGCTGAGATCTTCAGGCCAGGACATTTGGGCCTTGTTCTTTTTTTGCCTTCAGTCCAAGGTATACTCAGCAATTTAATATGCAAGAAAAAAATAATAAAGTTTACGTGCAAGTCAGTAAAAAAACCCCTGAACTTATATGTTGCATGCATTTTTGGTGTTAATATTCACTGTGAATGTAACTATCATCTGCCCTGAAAAGAAAAACTGAGTATCAATAATAAAGCACTAAGGATGCAATTGGACTTGATGATCTTAAAGGTCTTTTGCAACCTAAATGATTCTATGAGAATTAATAAAATACAGGGCTGGAGGATGGAACTCTGATCCTACAGATCCTTAGGGCAGATGACCACTGCAGTCAGTGGTTTGGTAACAGGCACAACATCTTAAGGAAATACTATACCATTCCTGTATCATTTCCTGATGTGTGGCAGAGGTCTCAAGTGAACCTCAGCCGTGAGTACTGGGACAAGTTATTTAGTGCCCAAGTTGAGCAATTTATTGTGACAGATCAAAAGATACATGATAAATGGGTATACACTCACTCTGAAGAACCATGGAAAAAAAAGACATTGCTTCAGGCAAAGATGCCCTTTTTAAAACTGTGTCCAGAAAACGCTTCTGAAGTGCACTGAAGAGAAGCAGAAGAGAAAGTTAACTTTTTTGTTGCTAAACCATATCATCACAGCAATGAGTAGTGCACTTTAAAATTTAGCAAACCAGCAGATGGGAAGAAAATTATGCCAGAATTTACAAATCTGTGTTTTAAACAAAATCTTGTAAAAAATGTGATTACTTGAAGCATTTCGAAGACACAATTACAGTGCTTTGTTATGTTCTTTAAAGAACTCAAATAAAATAGAATACAGAAAGAAGGGGAGTTGCTGTCAGGGATGCAGAAATCTATGTTTGCAGATCTCAGGGATTTCACCCCGAATGGAAGTTGCTTTTGCTAATGTTTTATGAACACTAAACAAAACTCCCCTGAGCTTTCCTACACAGCCTGACTTCCTCCTCTTCTCTCCACCACCCTCTGAAGACTCAGCCTCCGGTTACAGTTCTGCCAGAACCTTCAAAATGCATCCTTGATTAGCCATAGGGATTGGATAGGGAGTGGATCACGTTAAATGGCCCCTAACAACTGCCTGAGATCTTGTTGGGTATTGGCACAATCTTGCCTACTGCTACTTGCCTGAAAATGCTTGTTGTCATATGTATATATACTACTGCCTTTTACACTGCTGAGGACTGGAAAAGATTAAAGAGGAGGAATTGATGCGCCTGTTTCTCCACTGTTTCTCCAAATCAGTAGATGAAAGTTAATTAAATTTTGACTAAATGAAAGCATTATTTGCAGAACAGTGGAGTGCTCAGTAGTGTAAGTACACAGCTAGCCTGCACAAAAATTTCATGGTTGTGAAGGTATCCAATATGTAGTTTTATCTACTTTTTTTTTTTCAGTCAATTTAATTAATAGAAACTCTGCAATAATGTAGAAAACTATGTGCAGTTTTCTTCAGTCAGAAGAGAATTGAGCAAACAGAAATACGAGGGGGTGTGGTCTGTAAGTACCTACCAAGGAATGATGTCAGATCTGAGGCAGCTCCTGAGTCCTGCAGTAGATATATTAGGGATCTCGTGGCCATGAATTAAAAATAAAAAAAAATAAAGCTGGAAAAACAACTAAGGATTTTCAAGAAATATGGTAGATTTTGTATTTAAAAATGAAGCCTGAATCTTTCTGTCAGATACACTCTATGGCTAAAGCACAGTTCATTACCACCGTTCAGAAATTGCTGGGTGAATGAGGAAAGAAGATTCTTCAGTGGGAGATGAGCTATAGCTAAATCATTTGCTGTTCTTAAATAGGGTTTTCAGTGATATTCTGTAAACACTGTCTTTAAAATGTTTATAGAACTTCATTACATTAATTATTTGGAGCCAAATCAAGCATTCCTGTTAAACTTTTAAAAGGAATACCACTAAACAGTTCTTGGGCTAGAGAGAGATAAAGACTCTTTCAAAGTTTTATATGACCCCATTCTTGCAGCAATGTTTTGCCAGTCAACTCTCTAGATACTGTCTTATAGAAAAAAATCACAAGTAGTTTCTGTGCAGAGGTATTTTAAAGCAGGAATAATGACTTTTAAAGAAAGTCTCAAATATTTAAAGACTTTAAAGACTTTAAAGAAGTCCTGCCTCTGCCACAACTGTCATATTGGTACCATGAAACCACTTAACACCTTGGGTTTCAGCTGAATATTATTTCAAAGTTGTAGCCACTAAATAGAATTCAATATTTTCCTTGGCCATGTGCCATCAAGATAAAAACCTAAAAATACTTATTCTTTCACAAAGCAAAGTTCCAACTGTCCAAAGGGAGGGGAAAAAAGCTAATTGGAGATCACATGATTATTAAAAACAATCCTGATTTTACTTGCTTAGACTCAGTGAGAGAAAATAAGAATCCATTTGTCACTCCTTGTGTGTTGCCTTTATATTATCTCCTTGGAAAAGTAAACTCTTTAGGAAAGGGACCTCGCAGTCAGATCTATGGAACAATTCAGTCTCAGCATGTTGTTAGTGCTAAGCAAGTAACAGTCTGAATGATATCTAAGGTCCTATGCTAGATGGAATAAAAAAATCAAAAGGGATATAAGCAGCAAATATTTTTCCTTGCCATCTTTCATTTGGAACTTGTAATTTTAACTCCTTCTCACAAGTGGCAGCACCTAGCATTTTTGCTGTTTCTTGACTCATCTAGACTTTATTTATCGATTTATACATGCAGGAATGTGTATTTTAATGTATAATTTAACATAAGGCAATCACCCATTTTTTTCAGTAGGAGCTTTAACAACATCATAGGACTTGAACAAGCTGTCTTTTGTAGAAAGGAGAATATAATTAAGCTTAGATCACCTCACATCAGGGATACCCCTTTTGAGATTACAGTCAAGAAGTGTGGGTATTACTATGAACTCATCAGGCTATGCAATTTAAGGGGTTTTAATTTGTGTCACTCCCACTGTTACAGCTTCTTACATATGTGGGCAAAATGCAAGAAAACTTTATAAAAGTTTTTACATACCCTCTAGATTACATTAAATTAGAAGTTCAATGTAATGAGGAATGAAACAAAATAAATTGGTGAATAAACCTTCTCTCACCCTTTACCTGCCTTGTTTCTCTCTCTTTTTACCTGATCTTGTAAATGTTTATTCATAACATCTTAAATGCAATCAAGCATTTAATCAAGCATACAATTAAGTTTTCTTGCATGCTATTTTTGTTACGAATGACAGTACAACTTTTTGTCTACAGTTCCCTTGCAAGACTGTGCGAATCAATGCCCAACATGTTGGTCAACTTTTTTAGTTTTAAATTTTTCAGTGGGACTTCTTGCATTCACATTTATTGTTTATATGTGTACACCCACTGTATCCACTGCACTTCAAATGTGAAGAACGTTTGAAAATCTGACTGTTACATTCAGATGCCTCATGATTTACTGGTGATTGACCCTGTAACTAACTACACTTCAGACTCAGTCATTGTAGGACCCTTCCAAGTGAACCACTTCATTTCAATTCAATTCAATTCAATTCAATTCAATTCAATTCAATTCAATTCAATTCAATTCAATTCAATTCAATTCTATTCTATTCTATTCTACTCTACTCTACTCCACTCTACTCTACTCCATTCATTCTCTGTCAATTCTCCTTTTATGGGAGACAAACAGGTTTTTTGCTATAACTGCATCTAAAAGCTGCCAGACAATGAATCTGTGATATACTAGCAATATAGTTAGCTGTAATGACCTAACGTAGGATGAAACAGTCATAAGACTTAAAACTGTTAATTATTGATGAGATGTGATATTCCCATTGCAATTATGCTTTCTGGGTAGGTTTAAAGTTCTTTCCCTTTGTGTAATATGAAGCTTTTAGGGTCACTGATAATAAAAATTTTGGACTTTTACACTCTTCTTCAAGAGCTCTAAATCAAATGTGTATGTTGGGAGCCTTTTCACAAATAAACACAATTTCTCTATCCTGCCAGGTTGGACTCGGTACAGAGAAGATGACTTTCTGCTGCCTTCCTGCTCAATTCCACAGTCTAAGATCAGCTGAACCCAAGAGGTGTCTGACTGCTCTGAGGTTTGCCAGCAGTGGTTTTCTGTAGCAGTGCTGCAGAAGGGAATAGCTGTTGCTATCCAAGTACAACCTTTTGGCATTTCCCTTACCTTGATAACTCCATTACAGTCAGGAAGCGCCAGTGCACCAAAGCAGACTTTTGGCCACAGCAGTAATTCATATTGTAACAGAAAGCTGAAAACGCAGGTCAAATGCAAATTTTGGGTCTGCTTTTAACCTTCAAAAGTGACTTTGCTTTGATCCCAGCTCTAGCAGTCCTTCCCTACATGGTCTGTATGGGTCCACTTAATGCTTCTGTCTCAGTTTCTTCCACCTCTAAACCAGAGACTATATTCACAAGAAGATGTAAGACCTGATCAGCATTTGTAAAGTGGAAGTTACTGAGTATGTTACTGTGGATCTGTGGACTCATACATACCAGAGTCAGATATTTCTTACATAAACCATTAATACGCATATCACTGTAATCCCATGTAGTTCTGTATCACTTCTGCTTGCAGGATATAGAATCATTTAGGTTGGCAAAGATCCTTAAGATCATTGAGTGTAACTGTTAACCTAACGCTGACAGAGTCCATGGCTAAACCATGTCCCTAAGCATCACATCTACATGTCTTCTAAACACTTCCAGGGATGATGACTCCACCAACTCCCTGAACAGCCTGTTCCAATGCCTGTCAACCTTTTCCTGAAGAAATTGCTCCTAATAGCCAATCTAAAACTCCCCTGGCACAACTTAGGCGATTTCCTCTCATCCTGTCACTTGACACTTGGGAAGAGAGACCAACATCCCCCTCTCTGCAAGGTAGCTGTGGATAAGGTCTCCCCTGAGCCTCCTCCAGGCTGAACACCCCCAGCTCCCTCAGCCGCTCCTCATGGGACTTGTGCTCCAGACCCTTCCCCAGCTCCACTGCCCTTCTCTGGACACGCTCCAGCACCTCAGTGTGTGTCTTGAAGTGAGGGGCCCAAAACTGAACACAGTATTCAAGGTGTGGTCAGATATGCCCATACCCGTGCTGCTAAGTACAACTGACTGCCTTAGAATTTAATTTAAACTTCTTGTACCAGAAAATTCCCAATTGCCACAGTTTTTGCAAGACTTCTTTCTACATTTTTTTTCCCTAGATCACAAGACTGTTCTGGGTGGGGACATTTTTTACCTTACTGCCTTTGTTTGCCTAGTGTTTAGTATGCTGCTGTTGTGGCCTGGAATCAGGGTTTTAAATTATTTATTTAAAATAATACCTTATTTTAACCTACCTTATTTATTATTAGCGATAAAAAAATTACTCTGTTTAGGTGACAAGAATTTCATCCACCTTAGGCTCTGTTTAGTTTGCATGAGCTACTAGAAACATTTGCCAGTAGGTAATGTGGATAATTCTTTGATTACATTATAACCAGGATGATCTAGTTTCTCTTTTGTGAAAGTCATCAATTCACTTCAATCTTCTATTTCACTTCTTTCCCCTACATTTCTTTTGAGAAAACTTAACAAATATTTCTATAAATTCTGATGAAAGGAACTTTTAAATCCTCATAAAACGATGTTAAATTGGACTGTTCACAAAAATACAAAAGCCTTCATTTCTACTTTTTCAAGAAAATTTTGAGAAGTGAATTAGACTACTATATCTTTTTAAATGAGGACTTATTTGAAAGTAGTACATATTTCTTCACTACATCTGACACGGTGTCTGAAAAAGCCATTGGATTCTCTGATGTAGTACTTACTGCATGTATGCAGGGGAAATAGCTACATATAATTACTAGCAAAGGGTTTAGTGTATATGCCTTTTCTAGGTGTTTAATAAGCAAGATGGAGATTCAGATGAAACATCATTTCTCCGTGTTTAGAGGATACTATGAGTCTCCGGAATGAGAAGATTACACTGGGTATGCTTATTTGGTGGTGTTAGGTAGGGAAACTTGTTTTATAGTACATCTGTAGAAATGCAAGTGTGTGTCTCAGTTCATCTGTGAGCAAAATGTTCCATGTTGTTTTCTATCATGCCGATTTTATCCTCGTGCCTAATAACAACCACTAATATCTGTTGTGATATTGAAGATGACTGAACCATTGAATTTTCCTCTGAACAACACAATCATATATAACTTGGGGCATATCCCCTTTTTTGTCACAGTGTTTACACTATTTGTGGTAGCCATGCCCAGCTGAAATTCAGAAAGACTATATATACTTTGGCTTGTTCAATTTGTCTATTAAAATCCAATATTTGGGACTCCAGTGTTGTGAACAATTTAAAGGCAGATAGAAAGATACAAACAGCACTTTGCTGCTGTAAAGTGTTGCTTGCCTACAAAACCAGACTAATTAAATTCCCTTGCTTTAGTCTAAACACTGCTGTTTTGCAAAATGCAGATTTCAATGGAAGCATAAAACAGGTATGTCTTTTTTATCCAAGTTTTCCAGCCTTTAGTAACAACACCAAATCTGAAAACCTACTTCTGATTTTAAGCTGTTAATTTAAGTCATTGTTTGGTCTTTTCTTTTTATGACCCAAACTGAAAATATTTGGTTATAGTGAATGGACTATGTAGTTATCTTAGCCTCTCTTTGACCATTTTTCTTTTGATTTTTTTTAAGAACACTGTATAAAATACAAATTGATTCTTCAGAAAAGTTCCATAACTGTAAAGGAACAGTAAAATATGTAGGTTCCAAAAACCTAAACACCTAACTTGTCCAGTAATTGTTTTAAAAGTGTCTGTTCTTGCCACGTAGATATCTGAGGAAGAAAAAGTAAGACTGGACTTGGATGAATGGCACCTTAAATCATAGAAGCATAGACTCACAGCATGGTTTGGGTGGGAAGGGACTTAAAGCCCATCTAGTTCCAACCCACCTTGCCATGGGCAGATACTTCTCCCACTAGACCAGTTTGCTCCAAGCCTCATCCAGCCTGGCCTTGAACACTTCCAGGGACGGGGCATCCACAACATCTCTGGCCAACCTGTCCTAGTGCCTCCCCACCTGCTCTGGGAAGAACTTCTTCCTGATATCTAATCTAAATCTCCCCACTTTCAATTTAAACCCATTACCCCTTGCCCTGTCACTACAGGCCCTTGTAAAAGGTCCCCCCCAGCTTCCTTGTAGCCCTTTCAGGTACTGGAAGGTGCTGTAAGGTCTCCCCAGAGCCTTCTCCTCTCCAGGCTGAACAAACCACAACTCTCCCAGCCTGTCCCCATGGCAGAGGTGCTCCAGCCCTTTGATCAACGTCATGGCCTCCTCTGGACTTGCTCCAACAGGTTCATGTCCTTCTTATGTGGAGAGCCCCAGAGCTGGATGCAGAACTGCGGGGGGAAGTCTCATGAGGGAAGAGTAGAGGAAGAGAATCCCCTCCCTCGACCTGCTGGCCAGGCTGCTCTGGATATGGTTGGCTTTTTCACAGAATCATAGAATCACAGACTGGTTTGGGTTGGAAGGGACCTTAAAGATCATGAGGTTACAACCCCCCTGCCATGGGCAGGGACACCTTCCACTAGACGAGGTTCCTCAAAGTCTCATCCAGCCTGGCCTTGAACACTTCCAGGGATGGGGCATCCACAACATCTCTGGGCAACACTGCCCAGTGTTTTGTGCTGTGAGTGCACATTACCAGGTCATGTCCATCAACACCCCCAAGTTCTTCACCTCAGGGATTTGCCCTTAGTGAAGCCATTTTGGCTGTCACCAATTACCATTTATTTATGCTCTCAAATCCATTCTCCACCCAGCCTGTACTTGTATTTGGGATTGCCCCAGCCCATGTGCAGGACCTGGCACTTGGCCTTGTTGAACTTCATGAGGTTTGCATGGATCCACCTCTCAATGTAGCCCCACTGTGGTTTCCTGCGTGTTTATATATATGCAACTAATGCATATGAGCACAATTAGCATGAAATCTTGCATCTGCTTATTAGTCTCTGGCTGAAGTGTTGCCTCAGTGATGAAAATATGCATCCCTTATACATGACTGAAATTCAGTTTGGTAATTCTTTTTGCCTGGATGATGAGTTCTCAGAGGCTGTTCTGCACCCCTAAAAGAGATGAAAGTAAACATCAATGAAAGGTGAATCAGAGGAGTGGAATTTGGGGTGCTACAAAGGAAAGTTTAACCCTTGAAGAATGTTTTGGTCATATTTTCTATACATAAACTTGCCCTTTATCTTTGAAATATTTTGTTTAGAAAATGAGAGATGGCAACTATCACGGCCAACCTGCAACAGTTTTGGTTTAGAATCAAATTACAGTTAGTTGGAAACCTCCTGAATGCTGAAAGACATAATCTTTCAGAGAACTTTAGAGATACTTTATTGAAGTATTTCTGATCATAAGGCGATTAAGCAGTTAATTTGCATATTAAAAAATCTTTCTTTAAGGCTTTATTTATTTTTTTTTTTAAGACCATAACAGCTTGGCTAATTAATAAATCTTTTTTTTCTCATTTGGCTAAGTTTATTTCTTCCAGTGCTGCAAATCACTTACCTAACTTATAAACCATTTTTATTTCTAATTAGAATGCCTGAGTTAGAAGTTTTTGAATTTCAGATATATATAAAGAACTTATTTGCCTTTTTTCAATAAGAATAGTAATGTATGTGCTTGATACTTCAGAATCTGTCTACTTCTAAGCTAAGAATGTGAAAGCAATATCCCTCACAAGTAGGTTATTCACAAGGGTATTTTGCAAGAGGGCATCAAGATCAGTAACGATGTAATGAAATGCTTTCATCACAGCAGTCAGAACTGGGGACTGCCGACAGCATAGGCATTTTAGAGCATTAATTCCCATTTTCACCCCACTGTCAAGCTCTGTACCAATGTATTACATAAATGAGTATCGTATGCATCCGTTTGCCCTTTGTAAAATACGCTGTGGGTGCTGGAGTCTGCCTCCCCTAAGCAGGAGCACTCTGTTCCCAGAAAGAAATCTATGGATGAAGTTCCGTACTTCTGCTGCTACTTTCAAGTGCTTAGTGCTGGACTGTTGTTAGGATTTCAGGTGGCCGGTTTTGACCTCTGGTTTTACCTGTCAGTTCATGCCTGAACAGGTCCTTGTCTCCTTTCACTGTAGGGCCTTAGTTTGGAAGTCTAATGGAGTAATTAAATGGCAACAACTAACATGCATGGAGCCGAGCAGTGCACAGATTTTCCTAGATGCTAAGAAAGGACTTGCAAATCTGATGGTGTTTGGAGGTTTTGCTTTAGTAGCTGGGTTGTAAAATTAGGTTCTAACACTCTTCTGGCTCGAAGTTGTCGCCCTCCCTCAAAAAGGAGTCCTGATCTGAGATCAGGCTTCAGACTGAACTGCATCCGGTTTCAGTAACGCTTCTCACGGTTTTGTGACATGATGCAGAATTCAGGAGTGTGGGTAGGAAAGGGTTGACTCCTTTGTGACCTTCAGACCATTTATGCTGAAAACCTCCCTAGTTTGGACAACTTATTTTCCCCATATCCTTTGGTTTTGGGCTCCAGATCAGGATGTGGAGACTTGCATTTGGGTTTCAGTTTGGACGAACCCAATGGACTGAAGGAGAGAGCTCCCTTTGCCGAGTCTTTGATGTGGGCCCCGAGAAGATGGCTTTCCGGCGTGAGGCCTGCTTGGCAGCTTGCAAGGCAAGGCTGTCAGCCGCGCGCCGGGGCCCCCGCAGCACGCCAGCGTCTCCCGCGTCTCCTACGTGCCCCTGTTCCCGGCCGACACCGCGCCGCGCCGGTTTGCCTGGGCACAGGCCCTGGCGGGAGAAACTGGCCAGGGGCGCGCTTGACCTCGGC